>NC_045552.1:41989524-42209524 GCF_009769535.1 Thamnophis elegans
AGTCCTTTTATCTCCAGAAGACCACACTAACGAGCCCCAGCTGCATTGTTAGTCCTGCATCCCAACTCAACTCACAGCAAACTTCTGCTGAGTCACAACACATCTCAATCATCATCGTTGTCATTTTAGCCATTGTCTATCCACTGCAGGATGATGGCCACTTGTATGTTTTCAACCCATATGGTCCCAAGTTTTATTTTGCGAACTAGGTCCACAATACTTTTTGATAACTTCATCAGTGTACTTTTTTTTTTTTACTATACATCATTCCATAAAACATACATAGGCTGATTTTGGGGGGTAATTAGGATCAACTTGACTTTCGGAGGGTTTTTTTGGAGGGGGGCTGTCCTGTCCCAAGCCTCTAATATATACTGACGCAGACTTGGCTGTCTGCCACAACTAAGGAGAGAGATAAGCAACCCCTTGGCTAAGAGCCCAGAAAATTATCTCTATGAAAACAAGGCTTGAACTCACGAAATTCTCCCAATATTTCACTATGCCTGGATTAGTAAGCTGTTGTTTCCTGCAAATTCCCTTCCCGTTGCCCCATCTATAAGCTCTCTGGGAGGGGCCAATCAGTAGCCACCTGTTCCCATTTCCTTCTGTGAGCCTTTTTCCAAAGCTGCTCCCTCCTCCTCTCAGCCCTACACATACGTACATCAGGGACAGCCTCCCTCTGTTCTTCCTCATTGCTCCCTAACTCAGATGCCACATGGTGGTCAATAGTCTCTCTAGTCCCTGCTCTGACTCCGAACACCCCCGCTTCCTCAGCCTCCAGGGCAGTCCCATAATGTTCATTGCTGTCAGATTCCAGCAACAGCTCAGCCGGCCGCTGTTGGGCCACAACAGGGGCTTGGATTTTCTTTATAATCTGGGAAAGCAAAAGTTTTAGGATTTAATTTAGTTACTTCATTTACTAAAGTTATTTTTTCCTGCTTCACTACAGTCTAGAATTATTTATTTTTCTTTAGATTGTTTTACCCAGTCTTTATTGTTTCCATAAATAATTCAAGGTGGTGAACATAAGTAATCCTCATCCCTCCTCATGTTTTCCCATAACAACAATCCTGTGAGGTGGGTTGGGATGAGAGAATGATTGGCCCAATGTTATCCAGCTGTTTTTTATGCCTAAAGTGGGACTGGAATTTCAACTTGATGCTTTATTAACTATTAACCACTTAACTGTTATGTCCAGTGGTTGGTTGCCAATTTTTTTTACTACTGGTTCGGCCGAGACACTTCTGTGCATGCGCAGAACCATCTGGGTGGGTGGACGGAGCCTCCCGCTGCTGCTGCAATCCTGCCCAAACCGGGAGCATCCCACCTCTGGTTATGTCATTGATTTACATTGATTTCTTACATAAGAAGTATAAATGCCTAGCTCTTCCATAACACAACTTGCTTGTTTAATAGAAGCAATTGTAAGGTTTGGCAATTCGCTCAAGTCAACAATAGGCCAAAGGAAGAATTTAAGTGGAGGCTTGAAAAAGAAACAGTGTTTATTTTGGTCAAAGCAAAAGGCTGGGTAGACCATTCCATGAACATACAGTCAAGGTGCATGTAAGGAAGGCGACACCTTAGCATCCTTCAAGACTTCATCTTAGTACCCAATTAGGGCCCCATGGCCCATGCCTTCCTTGTAGCCCTGCATTGGCTGTGTAGCAAGGAACAGATTTGTGTGTGAATGCTTAGCAACACAGGTATTTGCAAGGCACTGAATTGTACACAAAAACAAGATAAGAGGAGTTAGATCACTGGTAGAAGCAAATGGCAGAGGCAAATCTAATTCTTACAGGAGCAAAGCAATTCTTACAGAAGCAAAATAGCAAGTTATTATTGTGTCCCAGTAATTCTACCTATTCTACTGTTATTATGTCCCTTCACAATTTTGTGAGCTGCGTTGAAGATTTTCAGAACAGGTCAGATTTAGGCAGATATAACTTTTTTGATTCATTTATACTTTAGAAGCCTTGACTCTAATTTGTAAATATTCAGTGAAAACAGAATGCAATATATTTCTGAACAATTGCGTTTACTCATTGTTAAGTAACATTTTGAAGTTGTCAATATTTTTGGGGGCATACATTTCCTCTTTTTAGCTTTCATTTTCACCATAACTAAGTCTGTTCCTTCAGTCCACCTGAAATTATCAGGGAAACTTCATTTTCCAAACTCTGCCCTTGAGGTGAAATTGGGGAAGCCAAAAGACTGGATAAAAAACAGAACTATCCTATAATGGCTCATGTTTATGAGGCAAGGGATGTACTGAGATAAATCAGAATTCTTTTCCTGTGATGAATATAAAGTTAGTGATTGATTGCCATATTTTCTAATTTGGCCGAGGTATTTTTGCACTGAGTCTCTGTACCTATTGACAGAGATTCTATGGCAATGTCACTTTCATACAAAAATAAACATACAAACCGAGGATGGATTAGACCATGAAATTTTATATCCCTTTGTGGTTATTTGCACTAGAGAAATGCTTTGTTATGGCTGTTAAACTGTCACAACATTTGGCTTTGCAAGCTACATTGAAATGAGACCCATAGCTCAGGTAAACCACCAATGGCTTGTTTAACAAGTAAGAAATCTGGATTTCAAAAAGCACATTAGAAAAATTGACCTGAAAAGGGGAATTACTTGTAATCTAGATTTAAATTCTTGGCCTTATTACTGTGTTTGTTTGGTGAATGTTAAGACGAATATTAAGAGCCAGCTAGAAACCAGGAGACTGTGAATTCTAGTCCAACCTTAGGCATGAAAGCCATTTTGGTGACATTGGCTCAATCACTAGGAGACTGTGAGTTCTAGTCCTATTTTAGGCATGAAAGCCATTTGGGTGCACTTTAGGCACAAAAAGCATGATTTTGGACCAATCAGTAGAAAATTGTGAGTTCCAATCCTGCCTTAGGCATGAAAGCCAGGTGGGTGATTTGAGACCAGTCCCTTTTAGCCCAACTCACACCTTGCTCAGTTGTTCTTGTAGGGAAAATAGGAGGAGGAAGAGAATAAATTATGTTTGTCATGTTATTGATATAAATAAAGACAAGATCAAAATTATTTTTTAGTGATTGGCAAACTCCTAATGCAATCAGGTTCCATTCTAAAGCCCAAGTATGCCATAGTGGCATAGTGGTTAGAGTGCAGTACTGCTGATTACTGCCTGTCTGCAATTTGGCAGTTCAAATCCCACCAGGCTCAAGGTTGACTCAGCCTTCCAGCCTTCCAGCCTTCCGAGGTGGGTAAAATGAGGACCCAGATTGTTGGGGGCAATAGGCTGACCCTATAAACCACTTAGAGCAGTGGTTCTCAACATGTGGGTCGAGACGCCTTTGGGGGTTGAATGACCCTTTCACAGGGGTCGCCTAAGACCATCGGAAAACACATATTTTCAAAAAAATACGGAAAACATAAAATAATTTTATGGTTGAGGGTCACCACAACATGAGGAACTGTATTAAAGGGTTGCAACATTAGGACGGTTGAGACCCACTGACTTCAAGAGTGCTGTAAAGCACTGTGAAGTGGTATATAAGTCTAAGTGCTAAATGCTATTGCTATGCTTGCCAAGCTCTTGTTTAAATAATTGGGTAATAGAATTGTGACAAGCCAAATTTTATAAGCTTAACATAATTTACTAGTTTTGATGCCTGACTCCCAACTGGATACATGATTGAAGTGTTGCCCAATATCACAATTTTGCTCTTGCTCATATCCCAAATAAACATACTCCAAAGTTGAATCCCATTGTATTTAAATCACTGATTATCTTGTTGAGGACTACCAATGCACCCTGGTTTACAAATGTGTGAAAAGTGATGAGTTTGCATGAAGATGCCTGGCATTTTTTTTTTTGGAACGCAACAAACCACAATCAAAGCAATGCCTTAGGTGACAGGGGGAACAATGGGAAATTATTTCAGTTTGTTCTATTGTGTAAATGTTAGTGGATTTACAGATATTGTTTTCAGTGAAATGTTTTGTTTCTTTCTAAAGGACTGACTTTGTGTTTGATACTAGGAGGCTAAGAAAACCATGTCTGTATTGCCTCTTTTCAATCTTTTATATTTATCTAAATGTCACAGGTGTGCCTGTCAAGATTTAAATGCTAAGCCTCAATAGATGACATTTTTGGTTTCAAATGCAAACTTTATTTCATGCTACAAAAGACAGAATTCCCTAGCTCTATTTAGGACCATAAACTTTGATTCTTTCCCCCTCTGCAACCTCACTGTTCAACCTTGCCCACATTTTGACCATAACATATAAAAAGCTTCATAATATGAATTTCATTATTGTACTTCCCCAAATCATGTTGCAAGCAATATAAATTCAGCTCCTTTCCAAGGTAACCAAGAGAAGCTTACCTTTAAAAGGTCAATTTCAAATCAGTCATGATTTGAACATAAAGAACACAATATATTGTGAACAGTGGTGGGATTCAAACATTTTTACTACCGGTTCTGTGGGTGAGGCTTTGTGGGTGTGGCGTGGCTTTGTGGGCGTGCCAAGGGAAGGATACTGCAAAATCCTCATTCCCTCCCCAGTCCTGAGGGAAGGTTACTGCAAAATCCCCACCTCACTAACCTGCTTTCCAGCTCCATTCTCCTGTTCAGGGCAACAAAAAAAGATCAGCTGGGAATCTGGGAGGCAGCTGGGGCAGAGTTAGTCTATTTGCCAGTTCTCTGAACTATTCAAAATTTCCGCTACTGGTTCTCCAGAACCTGTCAAAACTGTCTGAATGCCACCTCTGATTGTGAAAACTTATTTCCTTATTTAGAGAGAGCTACAAATACAAGACAGCTTGTAACAATCACAAAGAAAGAAGCCTTCTTGGTCAGAAGATCATACAAGATAGATATTACAATTTAGAATTCACTATATCTTTCATAAGGGACAAATTGAGGGGAATTTTATTTTTTTTATTCACTTATATTTCGCATTTCTAAACCACCCCTCTCCCTTAAAGAGGAACTCTTCAATAAAACATCAAAATATAAAACATCAAAATATAAAACATCAATATATAAAACATCAAAATATAAAACAGTATCTGAACACTAAAATATTAGAGTTAAGATTCTGAGTTAAAAAAATAAAAATATTAGGAGGCAAGTATAATTAACCTTGTTAAAAATTGGTTGACAAAAAAAGGGAATATTGTAGAAGAGAAAGCAGAGAACAGTCATGTATGCTTAAGTATAGTTCCCTGCTACTATATCTATACCTATTCTGAAAACATGCCAAGGAAACACTGCCCCGATAGCACCACAAATCTAATAATGTTAATTGCATTAATGTTGCAAATTATATTATAATTTAAAATTATAAAAACAGGCATCACTCCACACATTCCCCCTTCTATTGGGCTTTGCAACAGCAGACTACAACAATCAAGTAGGGCACATCCCAAATTGTGGTGCCCCGGGATGTTTCAAAGTATTCACAAGGCCAGTGTTGGTTAATATACTATTTAATAAATTGAATTATGAGTGAGGCACCCTCGGACACCATTGTATACAGTTTGGGAACTGCAGTCTCTGATCTAACAGCAGTTATCTTTCCTCACACCATAAATCAAAGGCTTGAGAAGCAGTTGAAAAGAAGATGGACTATTAAAATCTGTACTAGGAACACATGGGTGGGCTATTTGTTTGAAGCTTACATTGGGATAAAGTAGCATTTAAGGTGAAGTAACATTTGTACTTTAAAGCCTGCATTCAGGAAATCAAAGAAAGAAGGGATTTGCCAAATGTCATAAATTTCTTCATACATGAGATGAGAATCAAAATGGTAGGAGAAAGTAAAATTCCGAAGGTATCCATTCCAAGGTAAAGGTTCTCCTCATACATATGTGCTACTTGTTCCTGACTCTAGGGGGTGGTGCTCATCTCTGTTTCAAAGCCGAAGAGCCAGCGCTGTCTAAGGACATCTCCGTGGTCATGTAGCCAGCATGAGTACAATGCCCAAGGTGCACAGAATGCTGTTACCTTCCCACCAAAGTGGTCCCTATTTTTCTACTTGCATTTTTACTGTATATACTCGAGTATAAGCCTAGTTTTTCAGCCCACTTTTTGGGCTGAAAAAAGCCGCCTCGGCTTATACTCGAGTCAGTGAAAAATTTGCCCGAAATGGAGGAGAAAAAGGGGCGGGGCCATGCCGCTGGGTGACACTCGTGAATGGCCCAGTGCCCCTGTGAGTTTCCCCTCCCTCTGTGTCAGTTTGCCGCGCAGCGCGCACCGCACCATCCCCCCTCCTCACGTTCTAATGTAATGCAGGGCTGTCTTACGATTCCCCTTCCTCCCCCTCCTGCCGCTCTGCAACGATGTCGCACATCCTCCTTGTTATGGCAAGCAGCCACATAGCGATGTCCCACCTCCTCTGGTACAGTGATCCAATGATAGGAATCACTGTGCCGTGTGTCATAGGAGGCGGGACATCGCTCCCGCGGCTGCACGGGACATTATCATCACAGCGGGACATCAGCATCATGAGGTGAGTGAAGTATTTCATTGAATACACCGCTAGTTTACTGTTTTTCTTTGAAATAAATATTCAAAAACATTATTGGTATCTATTTTTATTTTTGAAATTTACCGGTAGCTGCTGCATTTCCCACCCTAGGCTTATACTCGAGTCAATAACTTTTCCAGTTTTTTGTGGTAAAATTAGGTGCCTCGGCTTATATTCGGGTCGGCCTATACTCGAGTATATACGGTACATGCTTTCGAACTGCTAGGTTGGCAGAAGCTGGGACAAGTAATGGGAGCTCACTCAGTTATGCGATTTGAATCACTAAGGATTTGAACCACCAAACTGCTGACCTTTCTGATTGACAAGTTCAACGTCTTAGCCACTGAGCCACCACATCCCTTATCCATTCCAAATTCATCACTAAATTACTAAATGCCCCTTGTATTTTGCCTCTTTCCATTTTTTTTTTTCCAATATCAGGCCTTCCTTTCAAAGAAAGAATAAAATTACCCTTTCTGAGATTTTGGGATTGGTCAACTCCTGATCAAGTTAGAATGATTTTCCACCTCTTGGAAAAAAGCTCAGTTTACAAAATCCAAGGAAGTATTTTTGAAGTGGGGCCAGGACTTGCTTATTTCTGGATAGTGTTTGTTCTAATCCAAAAATAAATGTTCATATTTCAATATAATTCCCACAGGTAACTGTATTAGACAGCTGCTTTTGAAGCAACAAAAAAGAAATTGCTTTTGCGTATATGCTTATGATAAATTGTTATATATGCCTGAAATGCATTCTAACATTATCAATAAAAGTACAGTACAAAAAGTATTATTTTATGCATTCCTAACTGCTCCTGTGCTATCAAATATAGTTAGTTATTTTTTTTTCCTATTGGAAAGAGTGCAAAGAGCAACAAAGATGATAAGGTGTCTGGAGGCTAAACCATACGATGAATGATGGAGCAAATTAGGTATATGTAGTCTAACAAAAAGAAGGACTAGAGGTGATATGATAGCAGTTTTCCAGTAGTTGGGGAGGTGGCTATCACAGAGAAGAAGGGGTTGACCTATTCTTCAAAACATTATTAAAGAGATTAAAGATCATTAAAGAGGGATCAAACCTAGAATTAACTAGGAATGTCTTGACAGTAAAATAAATTTATCAGTGGAATGGCTTACATTTGGAAGTTGTGGGTGCTCCATCCATGGAGGATTTCAAGAAGATACAGGACAGCCATTTGTCCAGAATAGTATAAGGTATTTTGCTTGAACAGTGGGATGGACTACAAGGCCTTTAAGGTCCCTTCCAACTCCGTTGTTCTATGTGATATTTATTGCAGCTCATAGAATGCTTATAACAGCACAATCCTGATATTGTTTTACAGGTTCCTGCTACCAGCAATAGTATACATTCTATCTATGGAAGGAGAATCTCATCTATATAATACTAGCTGTTCTTTGTGACAAAATTATGTGATTGGGCTATGCAGGAGAAATTCGGTTCACAATCTGTTGGCTCAGTAGTGGTCGGTGATTGAAACACATAAGGGAATATCGTTCTCACCAGAAAGAGTTCCATAGGTTGGAGGCGTAGACATTTTGGTTAGTACTCTAACGAGCCCCAGGCTGCTCCTGAATGAAGGAGTGGAATGTCTGCCAGTTTGAACTGAGGTAATGGAATGTAAGGAAACTGGCAGTTGGAACAGAGTTCTTTTCAGGTGGGGAGGGGGAGTAGAATATCTAACTCCTTAGCATCAGAGTGTGTTAATTACTATATAAGAAATACTAATGATCTGATGGTCATTTCGAAAAATCCTTTCTTAGTGAGCACCTAGAAGCCAAGAGGAACATAAGTGCTGAATTTCAAGTTTGTAGGCTTTATGGTTCTGGAGATTTCATGATGAGTGAGAGAGAGATTATACACGCAAAGTGCTCTTTCATTCCAAGAAGGCTCATCCCATCCTATGATGATGCTCCTGACATAAAAGACCTTTCTCTGTTTTCAGAGTATCTTCTATTGTCCCCAGTCTGAATGTGAAATGGTCTTCGGTAACTAGTTCCTGGTAGTTGGCAACCATTCTGTGCTTATTATACAACTTTCTTTGAAACTGCAGTAAAATCCATGTACTGAACAAATGAGGTACTCAAATCTCATCATAAATGCTATTAATTAAAACAGACATAATCTGAAGTGTGTTGCAAAAAGACATCAAAACAAGAGCAGCGATTCAAGGAAGGAGCCTGATAGTTTAAGGATATTTAAAGCCCATTAATGCATATCTGTGGCTGGTTTTATGTGACATTGTCTCCTCTTTCCTTGCAGAACAAGATCATTTCAATGGATATTGCAAGTCCAAACACTCTGTTAGAACGAGTCCATGTTGTCACTTAAACAGAGCTGTGCTTGAAGCGACAAAGAGCAACATTGAGGTATGTTCCCATTCTTTATGCAATTATTAAAATCAGTAATATACAGTATATATGCTTTGTCTGGAGATATTGTGTAGGGAGAAACTTAGAATTAAACATTCTGTTTAAGCTTTGGTTATTATTGTGGTTTTTCTACTGAGAAAGAATGATGGCTTTTATTGAGCAGGAGGAATATAAATTTGGAGAAAACATGGGCCACTTGTGGTATAATTGTAGATTGTCCTAAATGAATCTTTAAAGGTTATCGTATTTTGCATAGTTTCTAAAGCTGACTTAGAATTCAGCTGCAATTTAACATGCATAATTAATTGCTTTATGATTTATGTTATATGACTATCCTCAAGAAGGAGTTGGATGGCGTGGTCATTCCAATGAAAAGTTGCCTAGGGAATGATGTCTTTATAGCTAGACTATTTAAATAATGACTTATATGGACTATGATGTGAAGTTCACTAGGGAGATGGAGGTTCATCAACCCAGACAAAATTGGTGTTTTTTAGATGAATGGCATTCTAAAGCAGAAACAACTTAGTTTTATTGTTGTGATCTGAAAGTATTTCTATCTGTCTATCTATTGCCTGTCCTTCAAATCTTCCTGTTTAAGTATCTGGTAGTATCTGGTATACTTGATACATGACATGACTTTGGGTGAATTGTTGCCTTCTTAGATACAAAAGTTGAGCTACATCTTCATTCAGGTCAAGGACTAACTGCCACTCCATCCTTTGTAGGGGATACTGCCCCCAACACAATCTGCAATTGCAATTTGTGTGACCTCTATATAGATAGTCTGATCTCTGTGTGGATTCTGTTCATATGGAATTATGGTCTCTCTTTCTCTCCCCGCAACCACCTAAGTCTTGTGACAGCAGTTGATGTCATCACATACATTCAATTTAATCCCATTTACCTCTACATAAATGTAAATTGTCATTGTATTTTTTCTTTCATTCTTGTTCTCGTTTTTTTTGACAAATTCTAATATATATATACTGTGTGTGTGTGTGTGTGTGTGTGTGTGTGTGTGTGTGTGTGTGTGTGTTCCAGCATAACTCTGGAACGCCTTGAGCAATTTCAACCAAACTTGGTACACAGATGACTTACTCTCTGGAACAAAGTACTGTGGGAGTAAGACATCCCTAAAACCCCTCAGGGTCTGTGTTCTGTTATGAAACAGCCTGTTGTGCCTTCAAATGACTTCTACTGTATTGTCATAAAATGGCTTCTACTGTGCAATGCAGTGCCGTTGCTATGGTAATGGCTTCACAGTAGGGAGCTCCCTCTAATAAGGGGGAAAATCCAACATTCAAAATTACATTTGGTCCGGACATTTTCCCCCTGTAAATAAATACCCGGAAATGCCAGGTTATCAGCTAGTAAATAAATAAAATAAATCAATAAAAATGCCATAAGATTGCTTCCCAGTTGTATACTTAACACTTTCCCTCTCTTGCCTCCTTTCTTGGTGTGATTATACACTTTCAAGTCAGTCTTCTATCAATTGGCTGGACAAATCCCTGCAGATATTTTTGGCAACTTTTTCAGAACTGGTTTGCCCTTCTCTTCTTCTTGGAGGCTGAGACAGACTGAATAGTTCAGTTGCTTTTGTACTTAATGTGGGATTAGAACTCACAGTCTCCCTGTTTTTAGCCAAGGAACTTGACCACTACACTGGCTCTCTTTGCCACATTTCAAATGACAATTTGTGTATCCCAGGGGAGAACATTTCATGCTTCTTTTCTGTGTTAATAAATTAACCTAAAGGGATGTATTTTATTAATGGCTAGGGAATAGAAACAGAAGTCAGAAAGGAGGAGATATAAAAAGAGGAAATATTAATGTGGAGAGTTGTCAAAGAAGATTTTAAGTATTATTATTATTATATTGCTATATTGTCAATATTATTGTGGTGAATACTGCAACAAATATGTGGATTACGATTGTTTAAAAAATAACTGTACCCAGATTACACGCGGTGATCTTAACCTTGTAGTTCTTAAATCTCCTTTGGGCAAGTTATGTATCTGTACATCCTACATCTTTATGTGCATTCTCCAGTTCTATACATAATGCTACCATAATACCACTGTGCATAACACTCCTTGACAGTCTCTGGCCTCACCAAGTCGATGGAAATGTAATGTCTATTGAGTAGCTGCACCCTTGTTAGTTGCTGTGCAATCAGTATCCTACTTTGCCTTACCTAAATTTATTTATTATCAAATTTCTACATCACTCATCTCACCTTTTTGGTCACCACATTACAAATATGATGTTGAGACTTTGGAAAAACTGCAAAGAAGAGCAACTAAGATGATTAAAGACCTGGAGACTTAAACATATGAAGAATGGTTGCAGCATTTGGTTATGGCCAGACTAGAGAAGGGAAGGACTAGGGGTGGCATGATAGCAGTGTTCAAGTATTTGAGGGGTTGCCACAAAGAAGATGGTCAACTTATTTTCCAAAGCACCACAAGTCAAGACAAGAAACAATGAATGGAAATTAATCAAGGAGAGAAATAATCTGGAATTAAGGAGAAACTTCCTAACAGTGAGAACAATGAATAATTAAAGAACAGCTTGCCTTCAGAAGTTGCAAGTGCTTCATCACTAGAGGTTTTTAAGAAGAGAGTGGACAGCCACTTGCCTGAAATATTATAGGGCAGTGATGGTCAACCTTGCATGTGTGCACGCCAGAGCACTGGAAACCTGAAGACCAGCTGGGCAGTGTGCATTTGCATGCCGGCCAGCTGGTCTTTGGGTTTCCAGAATGCACATGCACACTGCCCAGCTGGGTTTTGAGTTTCCAGCGCACACAAAGACCAGCTGGCCAGAAACCAGAAGAGCAGTTGGCAATGGCGCGTGTGCCCAGAGAGATCTCTGCCACCTCTGGCATGAGTGCCATAGGTTTGCCATCACAGGTATAGGATCTCCTGCTTGAGCAGGAGGATGGACTAGAAGACCTCCAAGTTTCCTCCCAGCTCTATTCTGATTGACTGAGTTCCGTGTGATTTACTTAAGTGAATCTGAACAGTTTACAAACAAGATGAAAAAGACACATGGAATCGAAGAGCCCTAAGATCAACTTTGGATAAAAATGATATAAGAAGATACTAGGAATTAAAACTCATTACAATCACTACCTTAATAAAAAAATGTTGTGTTTTTCAACATAGCATATTTGATGGCTGCTGTATACCTATTTTAAGAGTTGTTTTTTGCATGTCTAACAGAGCGGTCAAAAATCAAGGCTTTCAAAACTTCTTAACCTGAAGGAATGCAAAGATTTATAAAATCATGTTGTGTAGTACACAAAAGAATGACACCTTGGTATGGAAAGCAGCAACAAATTATTTGCTATTCTTTGAGTGCAACCTCCACAGTTTCCCTCCCCCCCCTTTATGATGATATTTTTCTTACATGTAAGGTTTTTTCCCCCTGAAAATTTAGCTGACAGTTTGGAATGGGAAATCTACTTACAGAATGTGTCCAAAATCCATGATCCACAATTCCCGAGGAATGAACTTCATGGAGGAAACTTTTGCTATAGGCCTCTGCGTTCTTGTGATCTTCATTTTCAAAATACAATGACAGTTTCTCAGTCAATCTTTCAATACTTCACTCCCTACCCCACTGAACATCAGTCACTTATGGGGAAGGGAAGGAAGTTATCTCTCACTTTCTTTTCTGAATAGACTTTCATAAGAAACTCCCAAATCCTGAAGTCATCAGATTCAGTAAGGAAAAATCCTATACACACTACCAGAGTTGGCCATAGGTCAATCAAACAGCAGGAAAAATGGGAGTGACTTCTGACTTCCTGTCAGTTTCACCATTGAGTATCCTCATGAGAAGCTGGCAAGGGACATCAGAAATCCTTCCTTCCTTCCTCCTTTGCTTCCTTCCTTCCCTCTTGCCCATTTCCTCCCATCTTCTCCCTCTCTCCTTTCTTTTCTTTTTTCCTCCCTCCCTCCATCTCCTCCCTCTTTTCCTTTCTTTCTTCTTCCCTCCCTCCTTTCTCCCTCCCTTTCTTTCCCATCCCCTCCCTCCCTCTTTTCCATCTTCTTCCTTCCACTTTCCCATTTTCTTCTGTCCTTCCTTCCTTCCTTTCTTCCGCTCTTTCCCATCCCTCCCTTTCCTTCCTTCCTTCCTTCCTTCCTTCCTTCCTTCCATCCATCCATCCATCCATCCATCCATCATCCATCCATCCCCACTTAACCAACAAAGAGGCAAGAGTAATATATATATATATTTTCCCTGCTAGCTTGGGCATGAAATAAAATTAACCTAAATTTGGAAATGACATGATAATCATGACATAAAGGATTCTGGTTGGCACATGCACAAGACTCTGGGAGGCTGGAGGTCTGGTGCTGAGCCTGCAACAGCCTTCTCTCCTTTCAGCTGCTTGTCTAGCAGCAGATTGGTTCATTATCAAGCAACGCCATTAATCTCTTTTATTAGCGTCTTTAAAATAAACAAACAATGATTCTGCTGTGTTTGACACAAGTGGTGCATTTTAATTTTCTATGCTTGTATTACTGGCTCTCTTTGCAACAATTGAGATTCAAATGCATCACTCCATTCCAGCAAATCTGAGCCTGGCATTTGAGGTGCCATATGACAACAACATTGTGCGCATGTTAAACGAAAGTGTGCTAATTTTGCATCTTGCACATGCAGTACAGCACTAACCCAGTAACATTTCCTTTCATTAATGGAGAATCAGGAATTACACACCTTGTTTAAAATGAAAGGGAAGACCAAGGTATTTTCTTTGTTTTATCTTTACTATCTGTATTATTTTTCAGACTTTCTTAGTAATCCTGCTCACCTTAGACCCTGGCTTTGGTCACTTTTAACTATGGTTCTCATCATATCATTTTAAGGACGGTACAGCCATCGAATAGTGTGTGTGTGTGTGTGTGTGTGTGTGTGTGTACACAGACAGACAGACAGACAGACAATGAAATTTTTGGAGTTTTTCACTTTACAGTGAGTCCAGTGGTGGGATTTTTTTTGCTACCGGTTCTGTGGGCATGGCTTGGTGGGCGTGACATGGCTTGGTGGGCGTGGCAGGGGAAGGATACTGTAAAATCTCCATTCCCACCTCATCCAGTGGAAGGTTACTGCAAAATCTCCATTTCCTCCCGATCAGCTGGGACTCAGGAGGTAGAGAATAGATGGGAGTGAGGCCATTCATTTACCGATTCTCCAAACTACTCACAATTTCCGCTACTGGTTCTCCAGAATTGGACAGAACCTGCTGAATACCACCTCTGAGTGAGTCTCAATATAGAGATTACGAACTGATAGTATCTGCTGATGGTAGCTGTTATAAATTCATTTCTTGTTATGCTTAACTCCATAATCAAAAATTGGACTACTTGGCAGAAGACTCACATACATAACTAGGCAAACGTAGTTTCTTTAGTCCAGACAGGAATAAAACATAAGCCACACACCCAAAAAAGATTGGTCTACTGTAGTACTTAGAAGCAGAGCATCTAAAGAGACAGGTGGTAGCAGATCTCTCCTGATATAACCATTCTCTCTAGCCCAGGAGCTGCTGGTTCCTGCTGCACCAACTGCATTGCTCACACTGTAAGTGTCCCAGTGAATATACAGGACAGGACCAAGGAAGAATAATGTCTCCATCATCCTAGGAAGTTACCAGTAGTTAAATTCTACTGCAAAATAGAATCATAGCTTTTAAAAAATTAAAATGAGGTTGCAGTGAGAATCCATGAACATGTATATTCCTGGCCAGATTCTATTTATTTTTTTTAAAGAGAAGCCAGAAACGTTGTAGTGAGCAATGCCAACTAGGATAGATTTGGCTTCCTTTGTCTACGCAGGTGTTCATGCTGGGCTTGCTTATTGCTAGCCCATCTTCTACTTACCTCTCGATAATCACAGTTGTGCACCTCAGTTTGTGTCCCAACATTATGTTCATAACTGCCTGTGAAATGCATTGTTCCAAAATGTGCATTCAAAGATTACAATGCTTGCACAGTTTAGCTGTTGCCTCACTCATTCAGTGAGGAATGAAAGCTTTTTTCTTCTTAATAAATGCACAATAGCTTCAACAGCTTCATGAACAGACCTTGAATGTCACTTGATATTTTTCCCCTAGTGTTTCTGCCCTGGGACAATCCAATAGCTGCTCCTGTTGATTTAAGAGATATTTCTGAAAATATCCTAGCGATTGTTAAACTGACCGTATGGGTGAAAAGTAGTTAGAAATGGGTAAAACGTCTAAAATAAACTAAAATATCTAAAATAAACAAAGATGAATCAGCATGTTGCAACAATCCTGATAAAATAGTCTGCAGGAAGGCCAGTAGGCTATAAACGATGAGACCAAAAATAGGAACTCTTCAGTTGTGGATTAAAGACTGTAAGGAAAATTTCAGACCCACACTGGTTCCCCTATCTTTAAAATGCCCATTCCCTTGGTCTTTTCTTCATTTTCCTCATAATAAATCTTCTCTTTACTATCAATAACCCAGATGACTTGTCATTATTACACAGCAGTAAATAAAGAGATAGATAGATGGTAGATAAATAATAGAAGATAGATGATAGATAGATAGATAGATAGATAGATAGATAGATAGATAGATAGATAGATAGATAGATAGATAGATAGATAGATAGACAGACAGACAGACAGACAGACAGACAGACAGACGGACGGATACCATGTTTCCTGGGGGAAAAACAGGGTCTTATTTTCTTTTGACCCCCAAAATAAGCACTTGGCCTTATTTTTGGGGTGGTCTTATTATTTTTGAGGTGCAGGAGGCAGCAGGCATGGTCACCTCATGGCTCCTGTTGTGTTGCAATATTTTCAGGGAGGGCTTATTTTCGGGAGAAATCTTATTTTAGTATATGTGCTCAAAAGCCTGATTGGGCTTATTAACCAGGGAGGTCTTGTTTTCAGGAAAACAGGGTTGATAGATGGACAGATAACCTGTAAGCATTAAATACAGTATTGAGGGGCACTAATTCTAAACATAAAAATGATTATAATTTTTACTAAAGTATAAATAAAATGGGGAAAATAAAACAAGAAAAACAAAGTGCAAAATTATTTCTTACAACTAACATTAGTAATTGCAATTGGTGAAAGACTTGGAATGCTCTACCTAACTCTGTTGTTACATCCCCAAACCCCCAAAATTTTAACCTTAGACTGTCTACTGTTGACCTCACCGCATTCCTAAGAGGTCTGTAAGGGGTCCGTGCATAAGCGCACCAATGTTCCTACCGTCCCTGTCCTATCCATTTCATATCCATATCCATATCCATATCCCTGTTCGTATCCATTTCATTCATACTCAAGTTTATTCTTATTCTTATACCTACTATCTAGTAAATTATTGACAAAATAAATAAATAAAATAAATACATGATTGATAGATAGATAGATAGATAGATAGATAGATAGATAGATAGATAGATAGATAGATAGATAGATAAAGTTGAAATATTTCTACATGGGTTCAGCCATAAATACTTTCTATTCTATTTCTGCATTTTTGTGCAATTTTATTTCAATTCATTTTGAAATAGGTGTACGGTATATGTGTACATGTGTGTTGAACTGTGAAATATGCAAGTGGTCTTTGAACTTTCATAAGCACGACTTAAGGCAAAAAAGACCTCAGAAGGCATGTTATTGAATACAGGTAATCCTTGACTTGCAACAGTTAATTTAGTGACTGTTCATAGTTGCAAGGGCTCTGAAAACAGTAACTCATGACCATTCTTCACACTTACAACGGTTGCAGCATCCCCATGGTCACATGATCAAAATTCGGATGCTTGGCAACTGACTCATATTTATGACGGTTGCAGGGTCCCAGGATCACGTGATCCCCCTTTTGTGACCTTCTGACAAGGAAAGTCAATGGGGAAGCCAGATTCATTTAATAATTGTGTTATTAACTTAACAAGCGCAGTGATTCATTTAAGAACAAGAAGGGTCTTAAAATGGGGCAAAACACATTTAACCAATGTTTCACTTAGCAACATAAATTTTGGGCTCAATTGTGGTTGTACGTCAAGGACTACCTGTGTCTGTTTGGGGTAGTGGCATCAGATCCATTTCCAAACCATCCTTCCCCAATCAAAAATGAGCAGGGACGACATTCCCTAATTCCCAAGGCATCACAAGAGGCTCAATGAATTTTCCAAAGAATGGTCTTTCTTCTCTAGCCAGTCAGTCTATAATTAAGACCAATCCCATTGCAAGATAAGCATTTGCAAATTTCAATTTGTAGCAGATACTTCAAGAAGAATACTTCACTTCCTTCCCACTAAGGTAAAGGTAAAAGTTTCCCTGGCATACCTGTGCTAATTGTTCCTGACTCTGGGGGCGGTGCTCATCTCCGTTTCAAAGCCGAAGAGCCTGCGCTGGTCATGTGGATGGCATGACTAAATGCCAAAGGCACAGGTAATACTGTTACCTTCCCACCAAAGGTGGTCCCTATTTTTCTACTTGCATTTTTTAATGTGCTTCTGAACTGCTAGGTTGGCAGAAGCTGGGACAAATAATGGGAATTCACTCTGTTACACGGTGCTAGGGGTTCGAACCGCTGAACTCCCGACCTTTCTGATCGACAAGCTGAGCATCTTAGCCACTGAGCCACCGTGTCACTTTTCCTTCCCAGTCCAGGATGGGAAATCTCAGGTCTGCAACATTTTTATTGTCACTGGTTCAACTTGAATATATGGAGCCAGAGGACTTGTGAAATGCAAAAGCCAGTGGATAACTCAATTCTGAGCAGCGCATTAGTCCAGAAGATGTCACTTTCTATCTCAATTCACAGTATCCGGGTTCCTTTAACATTCCTAGAGTTACTAACTTTTTCTCTTTCTTTTTTCTCATTTATTTCAAGAACTGCATTGATCTCCCTCCATACTTTCTTCCCTGCATATTCACTGCTTGGTAATATCAAAAATATACATATATTCTGGACACCATATTTTTGTGGCTGCTGAGGGCTAATGATTCTTATTTTTCTTCCACTCTATCCTGGAAACTGTCCAAAGCCAATTCTGTTTAATTTGCCTGCTGCTTCTCTAGAAATGACATCTGTTCAAATTTACACTCTTTATCATGGCTGACATGTTGTTGTGTGTCTGTTTACCCCAAGCCAAGGTTCCAACTGACTTTAGTAATTTGCAACTTCTTTTTTCATTCTCTGCAGGGTTGCTAGGCAGTACATTGCCACATATGCTTTTATTCTTCACATAATTTCTAAAGTGAGCTGGTGTTTTAATGAATAGGGATGGGAATCTAGATATGACATGCCTGGCTCTATTTAATACTGATGGAGAGGGTTGGGGATATTATTGATAAAATGAAGACACCTCAAAAGTAGCAAGAAAATATTCATTAAAAACAGATCCAAATGTAAATTATGAGTCTTGTGTTCTGGTAATATGGGAAGAGGGGTGTGTGCGCATCTCTCTCTGTGTGTGTCTCTCTCTCTGTCTCTGTCTCTCTCTCTCTCTCTCTCTCTCTCTCATCCTCTCCCTCTGTCTGTCTGTCTGTCTCTCTCTCTAGCTCGTCCTCTACTTCTGTCTCTGTCTCTCTATCTCTTCTCTCTTTCTCTCTCTGTCTCTCTCTTTGTCGTTCTCTCTCTCTCTCACACACACACACACTCTCTCTCTCTATCTCTAGCTCACCCTGTCCCTCTGTCTGTGTGTCTGTGTGTCTGTCTGTCTCTATCTATCTATGTTTAGCTTGTCCTGTCCCTCTGTTTCTCTATCTCTTCTCTCTTTCTCTCTCTTTCTCTCTCTGTCTCTATCTCTCTGTCTCTCTCTCTGTCTCTCTGTCTCTGTCTCCCTCTGTCTCTGTCTCTCTCTGTCTCTGTCTCTCTCTGTCTCTGTCTCTCTGTCTCTGTCTCTCTCTGTATTTCTCCCTCCCCCTCCCCCCTCTCTCTCTGTATAAATTATGCACAGAATTGTTCAGGTTGTAAGCTTCATGCATTCCTGGCTGTGGCCATGCAGAAAGCATAAATGAGATTCAATTCTGTTGATTTCTCCCCCCCCCCCCTAAGAAATTGCAGACCATCACACCTTTCTTTATAAACTTGACAAACTAAATGTGAGCTAAGGGGACAACACTGCCTTGATACTCTACTTCCAATGTTGGACATGTTACAATCTGCTTCAGGGCTCTAAAGTGAACTGTCAGAGGTGAGCCTGCTTTGCCCTGGCCAGCTGCTTCATTTTTTTGGAGGCAAGTGGCTTCTGCACTCTAGCAGATCAGAAAAAGAGCCGGGAAACGGTCAGAGAAGTTTCAGTGTAATTCTTCTTGACAAGGTGCTTCAGGTTGCCTCAAAGCTCTTTCAGCAGTTCTAAAAGTTAGGGGGAAAAGTTTTCTGTATGTCCAACCATCAAAGTTGCTCCTGAAGGAGGCCTCAGAAGCAAGGCTATGAAAAGCTAAGCTTATTGCACAGAGCAGCTGTGTTGGAGACACTTTGTATGGAACTTCATTTAAGCCAAGCACCCTTGGATGTTTTGTAGGTTCCTACGCCCTCCTCCTTTTGACTCCATGAAGCTCCATCAGTTTAAAAATGACTCAGGTCAAAGGGCCTTGATTAGCCTCTCCTGGATTGTATAAACAAAGGCATAGAATCAAGATCATGTGAAGTATTAGTGCCACTTTACAAAATCCTAGTAAAACCACACCTGCAACCAATTTTGGTCAGCATACTACAAAAAAAGATGTTGAGACTTTGGAAAAAGTTCAGTGAAGAGCAACTAAGATGATCAAAAGCTGGGAGACTAAGACGTATGAAGAATCGCTGCATTCTTCAGTTGCAGTTTTGGGTCTAGCTAGTCTAAAAAAAAAGAAGAAGAACTAGGGATGACATGATAGTAGTGTTCCAGTATTTGAATGGCTGCCACAAAGAAGAGAGGGCCAACCTATTCTCCAAAGCACTGAAGGGCAAGACAAGAAACAATGTTTGGAAACTAATCAAAGAGAGAAGCAATCTGGAATTAAGGAGAAACTTCCTAACAGTGAGGCCAATTAACCAGTGGAACAGCTTGCCTCCAGAAATTTTGGCCGCACCACAGTGGTGGGATTCAGCCAGTTTGCACCACTTCGGGAGAACCTGTTGTTAACCTTCTGAGCAATTTGGTGAACTGGCCTTTGGAAGAAATCATTAGGGCAGAGAACCGGTTGTTAAATTATTTGAATCCCACCACTGGCGCACCATTACTGGAGGTTTTTAAGAAGGTTCCTTCCAGCTCTATTCTATTCTATTCTATTCTATTCTATTCTATTCTATTCTATTCCTTTCCATTCCATTCCATTCCATTCTACTCCACTCCTAGTTTGAAATCTTTAGGAAAATATTTTGCTATTATTCCCTCTGCCCTTTTGTTGACCCTCTCTGCACACACTTTTGCTCTATTGGACTTCTCAGGACAAATCCTCCTTCTTCTTGATTTTGTCAACTGCTACCTTCTCTCTCCTGCACTGTGTTCAGATTCCCCCCCCCATCAAATCTATGCAGTGGTCAGCCAGTTCACACCACTTTGGGAGAACCAGTTGTTAAGTTTCTGAGGAGTTTGGTGAACTGGTTGTTGGAAGAAGTCATTAGGGCAGAGAATCAGTTGTTAAATTATTTGAATCCCACCACTGAATCTATGCATACCTCACTATCCAGATATAGTGTATGTCTACATATGTATGTGTGTACATGTGCATATATAACTATGATACATACTTGCTGTGGACTGTTGATTGCTTTAGCTTTTAAAGTCTAGGGAAATATAAAGTACTTTGAAAAGAATGCAGCAGCCACTACACTTTCTGGTTAAAAATGCCCCAAGAATAACAGATTCATGTCTGGCCAAGCTGTGTTGCTTTGATCTATGCACTATTCAAAATACGATTCCATCAGTTCAAGCACAATATAATATGACATTTGCTTCTATTTCATAGCATGTTTGCCCTTTTCAGATTAAAGAAAGTCTTTTTCATTTTGTCCATCATGGCATAGGAGAAATTGGAGCAGGCAGTTTAATAATTCTACCAACAATAGAGGAAGAAGTGTGTGTGTGTGTGTGTGTGTGTGTGTGTGTACACAAACACACACATTTGTACACACACACAAACACACACTAAAAAAACAATCTAAAATTCAAGACCTAAGAGCCTATTACATAGAAGTGACTATATAGTTATAGCTCAGTAATAACTTTGGGGGAATGGCACCTCACACTGGAAAATCAAATCAAATGTTGATTTGTAGTCTAGCAATGTTCTTTAGAGGGTCATCTTTTATATGCCAAGTGCAAGCAAGTTTACATTAAAATAACATTGTTTAACATCTGATCTATGGGAAATGTTTTTTGTCATTAGAACAAAGGGTTTCATCCTCCTAGTCATTCTTAAATGCTGTAATCTCTTATATAATTTGTGGGTCCCTGATTAGGAAGACTTGAATGGGAAAGAAGTGCTTCTTTTAAATGCAGTAATATGCAAACTTAGTGTATGATACACAGAAATAAAAGCCTGTCAATACAATCTCCTTGACTGAAGACTCATTGACTGAGATGGATGGCTATGGAAATTGAATGAATGTGTTGCAAAGATATGAAGTTTGTACAAACAAAATATTTTTTTAAAAAAATGAAATAAATCAAACCCAAATAAAAAAAGATTGGACAACCATTTGTATGAAATAGTATAGGGTTTCCTGCCTGAGCAGGGGAATGGACTAGAAGACCTCTAAGGTTCCTTCCAAGCCTATTATTCTGTTATTTTGGTCATATGCTGCATACTTAATTAAAAAGAAAGAAAAAGTGTAGTAAACTCTTAGTTTATTTTAAATACTATAATGTATACTAATTTGTAATTATATACATTTTACATTATTTTATTTTTTATACATTTCGTAATAATTTAAAATAAAACATATTAGAAAATGCAAAAAAAGAAAAGAAATTGAAAGAATGAACAAACAAACAAACAAACAAACAAATGAAGGAATGAAATCTTGTGCATATTGACTCCATGATTGTATCTACAGAGAATAAAATAGTCACCACTGCATAACTTGTTCAAAGAATCCCAACTATATGGAGTTGCCTGCTTCTACAAATGGATATTTGATATGGAGCTATCCTATCTGGTACCCAAGTAATGTGATCCCCCCATCAAGCATCCATATTAAACATATAGAGAGAAGGCACATTTAGTTGGTACAGATAATAGTGAGTCAACTGAACTAGTAATCTGACAAAACATGGGGATATATATATACACTTCAGAAATCAGAATAAAATTGACCTAATGATCCAAGTCAGTTTAGATGTCTGATTTGGATCTTCCAAATCGGATAGGATCAGTCTAATTGTGCAGATTTCCTGAATAAATGATTCCAGCTGTATCAAGGTTGATTCACATATGTCTAATATTCCTGCTTAAATTTATCTACTTTATATCCACTGAATACAGTATTCTTGTTAAAACCTGGCTTCTGAGCTGCTCTCAAATTTGGGTTGGGTTTTTAAAAATCTCTATTAGATTATGTATTAAAGGTTTCTAAGATTTTTCCCTCTCTTGGTGAGACACATTTTCAAAATATTCTAATGAACTCAAAAACTTTAAAGCCTCAAGATTTTTCTAGCTCTGAATTTTTTAGCCAAAGTTCAGGAATTTTCAACTAGACAATCCAAATAATCAGATGTAGCAGATAATGAAAGCAGTAAAATGGCAGTTTTAGCAGGAGGAAACAGGCAAATGATTTTAACAGGTTAACAGAATTGGAAGGTACCTTATAGGTCATCTAGTCCAACCCCTTGCTAAAGCAGGAGATCCTACACCTTTTTTGAAAGCCTTCAGTGATGAAACTCCCACAATTTACCTCCTCATGACCAATTAGATCAGGCCTCCTCCGAGTTCCATCTGCCAGTCAGTGCAGACTGGCAACTACGCGGAGGAGAGCCTTCTCGGTAGTAGCTCCGACCCTTTGGAACGATCTCCCCATGGAGATTCGTACCCTCACCACCCTCCAGACCTTCCGCAAAGCCCTTAAGATCTGGCTATCCCGTCAGGCTTGGGGTTAAAGTTGTAACTCACCCCCACCCGAATGGTATGAATGTTGTGTTCTATTTTTAATTATGTATTGTTCTTATGTGTCACTGTTTGTATTCCCTCCCTTTGAGTTGTAAGCTGCCCTGAGTCCCCCCAGGGAAAAGGGCGGCCTATAAATAAACTTTAAAACTAAAAAAAAAAAAAAAAACTAAAACTTCCAAAGGCAAGCTGTTCCATTGGTTGATTGTTCTCACTGTCAGAAAATGATGAGTGTCAAGTCCAATGTAATTGCACTGTTACTCCTTACTATACTTTTTAAAAAATCATTCTTATTGTTAGGGTGATGGGCTGGGCCTTCTGTATGTACCATACACTTACTTAAATGTTCAATGGAACAGCTTGCCTTTGGAAGTTGTTCATCACTTGAGACTTTCAAGAAGAGACTGGACTGCCATTTGTCAGAAATTGTATAGGGTCTCCTGCTTGAGTGGGGGGTTGGACTAGATGGCCTATAAGGTCCCTTCCAACTCTGTTAATCTGTTAAATATACTTTAGCACTGTAGGAATAGCACTTAGACTTTTATATTGCTTCATACTGCTTTGCAGCACTCTCTAAGAAGTTTACAGAGTCAGCATATTGCTTTCCACAATCCAGATCCTCATTTTACTGACCTTGGAAGGATGGAAGGCTGAGTCAACTTAAAGCCCTGTCAGGATCAAACTCCAGGCTTTGGGCAGAGTCTGCCTGCAATACTGCATTCCAACCACTGCAGCGCCAGGGCTCACACTTTTCTATAAATATAATTCATTCCAGTATCATAAAGTGGAGAGTGATAAACAAATGTTTGTAAAATAGTTCCATTTTAAAAACATTAGGTCCAGATTGAAAACTATCAAATTGCATGAAGATATGACTTTCCAATTTGCACAAAAGAGTTGTATTATCTTCTCTTGATTGCAAACAAACAAACAAAAGTTTGGATTATCGCATAGCTATGAGAGCCAACAGAAATTTACTAACATCTAATTTGGCTGATTGTTAAGCAGAATTGAATCAAGTCTGCGTTTTTCAGTCTTAGATCAAACCAGCTTCATAAAAGAAAGTTCAAATCATGGAATTCTTTGTTTATCCCTGGAATGAAGTCACCTCCAATTTAGTTGTCTGCTTCTGTAATTTGCAGGTAGTGTTAGGTTTGATATTATGAGTTATATGGACTAAAAAATTAGGGAAATGCCAAGTTTGAAAAGTCACATTCAATTTAATTAATTCTTCAGGTTTGAGATACACCTTTTGCTTCTGTTTTTCCTGCAGTTGTTGTTTTTTAAAAAAAACTAATTTTATTTTTGCAAAGATTTTTTAAGTTAGCATTTTGCCACAGTGTGAATTATTTCATCACACTGTGAATTAATGCTTTTGATCATTAGTCAAACACATGAGCTAAAATTAAAAAATATAACTCAAAACACTTAGGATGATTTACTTGGAACATCTTATTTTGGAAAAACATGTTTTCATTTTTTTAAAATCACATAGTTTTGAAATATAGATGAGAGAAGAGCCTTTTAGATGATTCTTGGAAATAACATCATCATGAAAACACCTGACAATGCCACTAGGAACTGGCAAAATATATTGTGATGATTTTTTTGCTGATAAATCAATGAAGGTAGACTAGTATAGATCTATTTCAAGCTCTTTAGCTCTCATCAGCTAGCCATACCCTCACTGGGATTTGAACTTGGGCTATTTTACATGTTAGTTAGTTATATTAACCTTTAAGCCACAAGCTCTCCTCCTTTATCAGCTGAGCCAGGGGAATGATTAAGTGTTTTTGTCAAAGCACCTGGTATGCCCAAATATATATATATTCTAAATCTTGTACACTGGGTATATCATTAAATGGAGAGATTTCAATCACTTAGAGACATAATTTATGTATGCAACATATCAAAACCTTCTCTATGGCTTAGGTGAGCAGTAAGGATGGCAAAGACCATAGGTAACTTCCAACTAATCCTTGTTGTTTTTAATCTAATGTAAGAAGTGACAGGTTTTCCATTCTTCTGAATCTTCTGAACTTGTCTGTCACGTTTATCAGTGCGTGGAAATTTCTCTTGACAAAGCTGTTCCCTGTCACATTATGAATTTCTCAGTTTCCCCAGCAGTTTTCCAAGAGTGATGCCAATTACCCTCCAGGAGAAAGCTTAACTTTCATAATTGGCTTACCCAGGTTATGAACCCATCTTTATAATAGAGGCTAAAATTGTCATTATGAGAATTCAGTCTCTTTCTGAATGTTTACACAATGCCATCTCCAAAAGGACACCTTGGGGTAGCAATTTGTAGAATGCCATTTTCATCGTGTGCGCCATGCTATGTTGTGTCATAAAGCAGGTGTTAGTTTACAGTTAGAGTAGATCAACACTTGTCCAAGAGCCAAGAGTAGTAACACCTCTTCTACTTGTGATTGTTATTTCTGGATGCAGTTGTGATCTTACTCAAATGACTTACTTATTCTTTGTTCAGCCTGGTAGAGCCGAGGTGGCGTAGTGGTTAGGGTGCAGTACTGCAGGCCACTTCAGCTGACTGTTATCTGCAGTTCAGCGGTTCAAATCTCACCGGCTCAAGGTTGACTCAGCTTTCCATCCTTTCGAGGTGGGTGAAATGAGGACCCAGACTGTGGGGGCGATATGCTGACTCTGTAAACCGCTTAGAGAGGGCTGAAAGCCTTATGAAGCGGTATATAAGTCTAACTGCTATTGCTATTGCTATTGCTATTTTTTAACCAATAATTAACCTCTGTCCATTTTGCAGGATTTAGATCGTGATCACTAATTCTTTTAAATGAATATTTTACCTGGTAGGATTATTTTCCATCCTCAACAAGAGACAGAATAGAATAGAATATAATAGAATAGAATAGAATAGAATAACAGAGTTGGAAGGGACCTTAAAGGTCTTCTAGTCCAATCCCCTGCTTTGCATGAAACCCTACACCACTTCAGACAAATGGTTATCGAACATCTTAAAAAACTTCCAGTGTTGGAGCATTCACAACTTCTGGAAGCAAGTCATTCCACTGCTTAATTGTTCTCACTGTCAGGAAACTTCTCCTTAGTTCTAAGTTGCTTCTCTCCTTGATAGGTTTACAGCCATTGCTTCGTGTCCTGCCCTCAGGTGCCTTGGAGAATAGTTTGACTCCCTCTTCTTTGTGGCAACCCCTGAGATTTTGGAACACTGCTATCATGTCTCCCCTAGAACTTCTTTCTATTAAACTAGACATACCCAGTTCCTGCAACATTCCTGCAATGTTTTAGCCTCCAGTCTCCTCATTATCTTTTTTGCTCTTCTCTGCACTCTTTCTAGTCTCCACATCTTTTCTACATCATGGTGACCAAAACTGAATGCAGTATTCCAAATGCAACTTTACTTTACCAAGAGTCTTATCTTTTAAGTTTACATGTATATTCTTTCTTTTCCTGGTTGTTTCCAAATGAATTTTAGCAACCCTTATTCATCTAAGCTGCAAGAGGCAAGTGAGTATAACAGCTCTTAATTTTCCCAATGCTTATGGCCTGCAATTCCCCATTTTCTGCTGCTGTTGTTGCACAGTGACAACTTGCATTCTTCCCGATACCAAATGACATGAATTAGGCCATATGTTCCCTTCTGCTGGCACAGTCAAGGCAGAAGCTTGGCAACAGCTACCCGAATATAAGTAATGACAAATAGAATGCAAAGACATATGAGATCTGCTATCACCGTATTTTCAGAGCTTTGTAGAAAAGCTGATGAAAGGTTGTGTGTGCAAAACTTTCAACACGAGCTCAGTGCAGGGGTGGGTTGCTGCCACCATTACTGCCCATTTGTCGCGCAAAATATTTTGCTCACTTCATTCACACACAGGCCAAATGTGCACTCTGCATGCATGCGCATTTGCACCTTAAAAGGTCTGTGCATGCGAACAATGTTAGAAAAGAATTAATTTTTTGCAATGCAAATGCAGAACCAAAAGTCAAGATGGTGCCACCACCCATAGAACCAGTTCGGGGACGTGGCAGGCCGAGTTACTACCTATTCAGCTGAACTGGTCCAAACCGGTAGGAACCCACCTCTGGCTCAGTGGCACTTAAGATCCTATTGCTTTTTTAAAAAAGAAAGGCAATTTTTCAAGAAGAAGCTTAAGCATGTATGCATGGGTCTATCTGTGCCTTTGAGCAGGATGCGTAGATCATGTTCAGCATGCTTTTCTCTGTTTGCTTCCACTGAAGATTACCTTTCCAAGATTTTTCTGACGTTGCCTCAAGATAGGAACATTGAGTTTGATGAACAGACTGTACTTTCACTTCCAGTTCTCTGCCTCCAAGCACTTATATGGATTTCCAATAAATACCCTCTTTCCTTTCTCCTGTTATAGAAAAAAGAAAGCCAAGCTGTTTTTCTCCTCAAAAACACATCCAAGGGTTATGACCAGTTACTTCCTTTCCCCTCCTTAAAAATTAGGAGTTGGCAAAAAATAGCTTAGCAATTAACAATCTCTCTGCTTGCAACAGAATGCCTTATGCCATCAGACTTGAAATTTTGGGCTTAGACAGCTTAGAACTTCACCATCTTTGATCTGACCTAAGCCTAGTACATAAAATTATCTGCTACAATGTCCTACCTGTCAATAACTACTTCAGCTTCAACCACAACAACACACAAGTACACAATAGATACAACGTAAGGTAAACCGCTTCAAACTCAATTTCAAACTTCAGCAACAGAGTGGTCAATGCCTGGAATGCTCTACCTGAATCTGTGGTTTCTTCTCCAAACCCCCAAAACTTTAACCTTAGACTTTCTCCTGTCGACCTCACCCGATTCCTAAGAGGTCTTTAAGGGGCGTGCATAAGCGCACCAAAGTGCCTATCATCCCTCTCCTAATGTTCCCTTTTATTTGCATCCATTTCATGTATTCAAAATCATGTTTATACTTATATCTGTTATCTAATACATGCTTGACGAAATAAATAAATAAATCTCTAAAGTTACTTTTTCAAAAGGCAACTGAAGTTTGTTTTTTTCCTTGGAGACGTTTTGCTTCTCATTCAAGAATAAGGTGAACAGACGTCCCGATTTTCATGGGACAGTTACAATTTCGCACAATTTGTCCCGTGTCCCGGGGCGTTCTTAAAAAGTCCCGATTTTTGTGACTGGACCTGGAAGTAAGCCTGCCCCACCCCCAGCTCTGTATACCTGTCCAGGCCGGCCGGTATTTTGTCCCTTCTGTCTCCCCGTTGCTCAGAAAAGCAACTTTGGGAAGGTCCTTTGCTAGCAGGCAGGTTCTAGGATGCCTGCCGCCACCAAAGGACCTTCCCGAAGTTGCTTTTCTGAGCAACAGGGAGACAGAAGGGACACAGTCTCCTTTCATTCTCCCTCTGCTTCATTCATTCGTTTGGACAGCAGAGAATGAAAGAAAATCACATAGCCGAGGACAAAGGAGCCTGCAGCCTCCTTCATTCAAATGTTCAGGCAGCGGGGATGGGGGGGGGGGCTTTCTCACACGCCTTCTTTCTCTGAAGCCGCACCGGATTCAGCAAACCGGGCAGCGCGTGCCTTTGGGATTGTGCAGCAGCCGAAGATCGCCTGGTTAAAAAGGAGGAAGAGGAGGCTCTGCTAGTCTGGAGCCCATTCACGGGGGCAGGGATCCACACACACAAACACACACACACACACACAGAGGGAGGAGAGACAGAGAGAGAGAGAGGGAGAGAGACAGAGAGAGACAGACACACACAGAGAATGACAGAGAGACAGAGGGAGAGAGGGAGGGAGATAGAGGCAAAGAGCCACACAGAGAGTGGGAGACAAACAGATACACACAGAGAGAGAAAGAGAGAGAGAGAGAGAGGGAGAGGGAGAGGGAGAGGGAGAGAGAGAGGGACTGAAGGAGTGTTTATGCACAGAAGTGGGATTTAAAACTTTGGAGTGAATCCAGGAAGAGGGAAGAGATGGAGGACTAGCTTTTTGCTCTGATTTCTGAGCCCCCAGCTGTTAGTGACGGAGGAGGAGGAGGACGAAGGAAGGGGTTGCATTTTTGTCAGGCTGACAGCTCATTCTGTGGCGTTTTAAAGAAGTCCCGTCCTTTTTTTTTAAGCACGAAAGGAAAAATCTGCAAAAAGTCACAGGGAGCCCGAGGAATGTTCCTTGCAAAGCATCATGGTCGCAGAGAATGCAAATGAAGGTGGTTATCTCCCCGCCTGGCTCCGTGTCCTTGTATTCAAATCGGAGTCACACTCCCATTCAGAGGGTAGAGGTACGCTGTGCTTTTCTTTTGTTTTACCTATGTTCTCACAACCATGCAAAGGTGGGTTTTGTGCTACAAGGATCTTTCTTTCTTTCCCTGTCTGTGGTTCTGATTGCAGTCAAATTTTGCTTCGGATTAAAGCACCGTTTCTCATTCCTTGCAAAACTGGGGAAATGGCAGGACTGCCTCCCCCCTTTCCTTGCAGCACCCTCAGTTGCAAAATGTTCCCCTGATTTGGTTTATAAGTTCGCAGCAATGCGATCCAACAAATAGGAAAGTTTTAATAAGATTTTCCGACTTTATTTGGTCTCTGCTGCTCCCCCCCACACCCCCAATCGCTCCCAAGGAGAGAGTGGGAAGGAGAGGAAGGAAGGAGGGAGGGGGGAAGGAAAAGAAGAAGGGAGGGGGGAGAAGATGGAAGGAGAAAAGATGGAAGGAAGGAAAAAGAATAGAAGGAAGAAGGAGGAAGGAGAAGGAGGAAGATGGAAGAAGAAAGGGAAAAAAAGAAGAAGGGAGGGAGAAAAGAGGGAAGGAGGTAGGAAGAGAAGGGGAAGAGAGGGAAAGAACAGAAAGACAAAGAGGATGAAGTTGATAGGCAAGAGGAAGGAGGAAGGAAAGAAGAAAGAAAAAGGGAGGGAGAGAGGAAAGAAGAAAAGATGGAACTAGAAAGGAAAGAAGGGAGGGAGGGAGGAAAGGGGAAGGCAGGGAAAGAGCAGAAAGACAGAGAAGGTGAAGGTAGATAGGCAGAAGGAAGGAAGAAGGAAGAAATAGGAAGGAGGGAAGGTGAAAGGATGGAAGGAGGAAGGAACAGAAGCGAAGGGGAAGAGGGAGATGGAAAGAGCAGAAAGACAGAGAAGGTAGATAGGCAAAAGAAAAGGAGCGGAAAGAATGGAAGGAGGAAAGAAGAGAAAAGGAGGAAGGGAGTGAGTGAGGAAAGACGAGGATGGAAGGAGAAAGGAAGGAAGAGAGGGAAAGAGCAGAAGACAGATAAGGTGAAGGTAGATAAGCAAGAGGAAGGAAGGAAGGAAGAAGGAAGGATGGAAGGAGGAAGGAAAAAGAAGGGGTTGTATTTTGTCAGGCTGACAGCTCAGATCGGGTTCCCCCATCTCCCCCAGCCCTTCTGCGCAAGATATCAGCAGCCCCCGGGCTGCGAGCTCCTCCCACTACGAACAACTTTCGCTTTTGCTGCCAATGCAAGCAAACTCCTTGGCCTTTTTGTTATATTCATTTCCCTTGTAACGCACATGTCAGCACAGCTGGCAACTCTCCTGCAGCACCTCCACTGGCGAGGAAAAGTGGATAGGCACTGAACAACGTCCCCCTCATCCCAGACCCCAGAACAACTATTGCCCTCCCGGGACGCGGCGCACTTCCTCTACCTGCCCACGTCGCATCTCTGCAGGTAAGCCAAAAAGTTCTTTCTTGCTGGCCAGAAGGTTCAATCCTGTCACCTCGTTCCTTCGAGTGAGGTGTCTCAAGGAGGGGGAAAACTTTTAGTGACCAAAGTTACAATGGCATTGAAAAAAGTGACCGATGACCATTTTTCACACTTAGCGACCGTTTCCGCATCCTCATTGTCACATGATCAAAATTTTGATGTTTGGCAACAGATTCGTATTTATGATGGTTTCAGTGTCCTGGGGTCATGTAATCTCACCTTTTGTGACCTTTTGACAAAATATAAAATTTTTAATCAACACTCCCCCCCCCCCCCGGTCAATGGTGCCCCTCTTTACCAATCTGAAAATCTGGTCACCTTATTCAAGACACTTCTTCAATTCATCCAGCTTTCCTGGATGAGAAGCGAAATGTCTTCAAGGAAAAAACAAAGTCCAGTTGCCTTTTGAAAAACACCTTTGGGACAACCCTGACCTGGATGACTGAGAATCCCTGTAGACAAAGATCTCCAAATATTTGAGGCCATCTCTATGGTTTTCAAAATTTTGTGGATCTTAGAACTAAGCTGACTGCTTATTCTTATGTCCTTCTATTTCTTAGGTTGTTAAGAGAACTAATACTGGATTTTTGACAAGGCCCTCTTTTAACATCATTTAGGAAGTGTTCAAAATATTTTTTTTCCAGTAAATTCATTGAGTTTAAATGATTTAGAAGAGGGAATAGAAGGGGAACCTATCAAATTTGCAGATGGCACTAAGCCAGATCATGTGAACTTTGAAAAAGCACTAAAACCACTTTTTTCCTAAGCAGCTGCAAACTTTCCAAAATAAATAAATACATTGTTACCTTTAATATATAGTGGTTTATATCATGTGACATGAACCTTTTAGTTTACAGCCTCTTTATTTTTGATCTGATGTTATAATTGATTATTGTATCAGATGTTTTATTCTATGTTTGTACTGCACTTAGTTATAAGAGCATAATAAATAAAAATACTACCATCATCTAGAATTAATGAGCTCAAGGCTGTTCAGAATAAGAGTTTTCCGTCTTTTTGATCTGATTTCCAAATATAGAAGATCAAAAAAAGAGAGAGAGAGAGAAGAAAGAGAGAATGACTTAATAGTATGTGAGTTTGTTGTAATAAGGTATGGATTAACAACTTCTGGCAGAAACAGGCACAACACCTGTCACAAGAAGTGTAATTTGTGAAGCTGTAGGGAGCCCTGCTCTGGACTTCCTCGCTAACAAATGAATGGATATAATCAGCTGGATTATTGGTTTCCATCTGCCATTCATGGCAGGAAACCAAGCATACTGGTCTCTGATTATCTGTTTCTCTGGGATCAAGTTGCCACCTCTACAAGTTTCATAATTTGCAGTGGATTGATGAGAGAAACGGATGTTAAAAAGGGGGGAAGAAATGAGGTTTCCTGTGTGAAAAAGACATTTGAACCCTGGTCTGAATGATACAAAGAACAATGGACAGTATTGAGTCAAAAAGGGCTGCTCATCTAGTGATGTAGAGAAATATGAGGTCAGGTAAATTCATCCATATTTTGTCTAGCTTATTTCTAGTTCTTGTGATGGAATTTCCAGTTAGACTGCAAGGAGGGGTTAAGCAGGAGTAGGCTCCAAAAATTTTAGTAAGGGGTTCTATTCCCAGTTGCTGGGTGGGCGTGGCCATGGTGGGCTTGGCCTAGTCCACCTCCTGCACCACAACGGTGTGTGTGTGTGTGTGTTTGCCCTCCCCAGGTTCCAGAGGGCTTCCTCCAGCCTCTGAAAGGGCAAAAACAGCGTCTCCAGGCTCTGGATGCCCTCTGGAGGACAGAAACGGGCCTGTTTCTGGCCTCTCCAAACTTTCAGTTGGCCCATTTTTCACCCTCCCCGAGCCTCTACATATGCCCTGCATTCCCCTGCACCCAAAATGGGCCACGTGGGGACTCCTGGGAGGGGTGGGGCAGGGTGAGCAGTGCCAGCCAGGACTAGGATTTGCGGGTTCTCTGAACTGCACAAAATCTTAGCTACTGTATTTTTCAGCGTATAAGACACATCTTTTTCTCTCAAAGAAGAGGGTGAAAATCTGGGTGTATCTTATACATTGAATACAGCATTTTTCGCCTCCCAAAACCTCTTTGCAAAAATGGCATAGCCTTTAGGAGACTTCCAGAGTGCTCCTAGCGGATGGGGAGGACAAAAATGAGTGAAAAACGGGCCATTCTTGCGAGATCTGCAGAGTGCAAAAACTTTGTTTTAAAATTTGTCTCTTCAAAATCTTGGTGTGTCTTATACTCCAAAAAATATGGTATGTTTTCCCGAACCCCTGCGACACCCACGCCCCAGCAGCCCACCCCAAGGTTAAGAAGGGGCTGAGCTTAGAGTTCTTGCATTGCAAAAAGTTGCACAGAATCTGACCTCCCCAGAATCCCAGAAGCCTTATTTGACCATTCCCAAGGGAACACAGTCAGTCTGGTGAGATTTTTGTAACATAGGTGACTAATAATAAAGCTTCTGCTTGAAACTATTCACCTGACATTCCTTCAAATGAGTCAGGCTTTCTCAATCAAATTTTGCCATTCAAAAGTTTACTCATTGCCACCCAAGGACAAATTTGCAGGACTAGCTTTGACTTTTCAAATCTCCTAAAACTTTGGACAACATTAAGATGTCAGTGGAGTCATTCCAGCACAGAGGTCATTTTAGGAGCAACCTGCAATCTACCAGCAACTCTTTTATGGTGCCTGAACCTTCAGAATGAGTGAGGAAAATATAAGGGAGAGATAATGTGTTAAACTAGGCAGTTCACACCTCTTAAAATTATTGATATCCCTTTTGAAAATCAGAGGTAGATTCTCATAATTTTGAAGTGTGGCATGCCACATAAGATTTGCTGCAGCTCTCAAGACAAGAAAGGTTACAGAATAACAGAGTTGGAAGGGCACTTGGAGGTCCTCTAGTCCAACCTTCTGCTCAATCAGGAGACCCTGTAGCATTCAGAACAAATGGTTTTCCAATGGCTTCTCAAAAACCTTTAAAAAACTTTCAGTACCAAACAACTTCGGAAGGCAAGCCTTTCCATTGGTTGAATGATTTTTCCTTATTTCTAAGTTGATTTTTTTCCCTGAATACTTCCTACCCACTGCTTCTTATTCTGCCTTTAGGTGCTTTGGAGACTCTTCTCTTCCCTCTTCTTTGTGGCAGCCCCTGAAATATTAGAACACTGCTATCATGTTGCTCCCTTCCTTCTTTTCATTAAACTAGACATACCCAATTTCTGCAGCCGTTCTTCATATCCAGCCTTACTTACGTTCCTTTGAGTTCTTCAGCATTTTTTCTTTCTTTCTCCTTCTTTCTTCTCTCTCTCTCTCTCTCTCTCTCTCTCTCTCTCTCTGTCTCTCTCGCTCTTCCCTTCTACTCACTTTCCATCTGACTCTAGTGATTTCACAGCCCATTTTCTGTTTTTAAACTCGTTCATATTCTATGGTCTTGAGATGGCAAATCATTTTCACTCACAGTGTTTCAAACCTGGTGAAAACAGCCTCTTAACTGCTATTTCCCCCAGGATGAAAGTTGCCCGAGGAAAAATGTTCATCACTTTGTAAATCAGTTAATCTCAGCATGTAATAGAAATAACTTTTAAAAAGGTATGAGATAGCAAAGGCGGCAACCATAAAGGTAAAACAAGAGATAATCATGAGAGAAACCAGGTAATGTGTAACACTTCCACCTGGCTCCTGCTACCTTGCTACCTTTTTAAAACACACACACACACATACACACACACACATGCACACACAAATTATATACATATACATACACATGCATATCGCTATACATACATACATCTACATTTGTGTGTCTATGTGTGCACGCGCATGCATGTATCTTTATGTGTGCATACTAGTGGTGGGTTTCCATTATTTTTACTATCGGTTCGCTCATGTGCAAGTACGCACTCACACAACACTTCTGCACATGTGGGTGGGTGGGTCCGGGTGGGTGGGCGAAGCCTCCTTGGGTGGGTGGATGGAGCCTCCCTGGGTGGCTGGGCAAAGGCTTTCTGGGTGGGTGGAGCCTCCCTGTGTGGGTGGAGCCTTCCTGGGTGGGTAGGTGGAGTCTCCTTGTGTGGGTGGAGCCTCCTTGGGTGGGTGTGTGAAGCCTCCTTGGGTGGGAGTGAGTGGAGCCTGCCTGGGTGGGTGGGTGGAGCCTCCCTGGGTGGGTAGGTGGAGCCTGCCTGGGTGGGTGGGTGGAGCCTCCCTGGGTGGGTGGGTGGAGCCTCCTGCTGCTCCCACTACCGGTTCACCTCTGGTGTATACACACGCACACAAAAACACACACAAACAACTTATATATACACACACTATATATACACACATTAAGAGAGTAAAAGAATTAAAATGGAAATGGGCTAGTCACGTAGCAGGAAGAACTGATAGCAGGTGGACTAAAGCAAAGTTGATCCCACTTCTTCAAAGGCATCCACCAAAGAGACCTAAAACATGATGGATCGGTGACATAAGCAATATTGTGGGCCCAATTGGCAAAAGAAAGCTCAGCATTGTATTGGAAGAGGTGTGTAGAAAGTTAGACCTCTCCTAGAAAAATAAAATATTTTGAGATATATTAAGAAGGCAGAATATTATATTTCCCCTAAAAGAGAAATAGAAATCTTAAGGGAGACAGAAACTCATAGTCTCAACTCTCTCCACCCCCCAAGCAGATACTGAGCCAGGGCAGCTTTAGAAATGCAGATTTGGTAATCCATTATTGCCTGCAGCTCTGAACAAAGGTAGAGTTAGCCTTCAGCTACAATAGGAATTGCACAACAAGCCCCTTCATTGCATCAACACCTACAAAGTTAGCTATGACCCCTGCATAGCCACAGGGGATTCTAACAGCAACCAATAGAATACATGCTCTTGCCACAGGAACAGGAAGCTCAAGGGCAAGGACCGAGAGAGGGTATAAATAACCCTCATTCTCCATGCCATGTGTTCAGTTGTAACAGGACCATGTGCTTGATGGTTCTGTTCTGTTAAACCACCTTTCCAATCAGCCTCCATGTTTCCAGTGTCTTTCTCCCTGCTTGGAACTGAACCAGATGGCTATTTCTTCCAACAGGTGGAAGAGGCCTTCATCGTGGATAGACAATGGCTAAAATGATGATGATAATACATATATACCAGTGGTGGGTTTCCATTATTTTTTACTACCGGTTCACTTGTGTGCAATCCCATGTGTGTGAGACGCTTCTGCACATGTGCAGAAGCATCTGGGTGGGTGGGCGGAGCCTCCCACTGCCCCCACTACCGGTTCGCCTGATCTGGGCCAAACCGGGAACAACCCACCTCTAATATATACGCATACAGGTACTGTACACATACACATACATACATTACCGCAAATTAGTTGTGGATGAGCTGTTTGGAGGGTGGTTTAAGACTTTTCTTTCTGCAACATTAACGGTTGGCAAAACATTTAGTGCAGATTAGTTGTAGAGATTCAAAAACAAGCATATCAGATGATATGTGCATTCTAAGAAGGGAGTGATGGGTTAAATTCCATCATACTGTGGTGCAGATTTTTTTTTTTAAAAGAAGGGGTAGCTATAATGTGGAGAAATTCATTTTAGATTTTTCCACATTCGGCATACTTTTTATTAGGATGTTGAGTTCGGTCTGCTTCCCTGGGTCTTCCTGATGCTAGAAAACGTTGAAGCAATCTAAATGTAGATATATATTCGGTCCATCCTATTTCACTTGACTGCTCTCCTTCCCTTCGTTGACTATTAATTCAGTTCTTGTATTTTTACAAACAAACAAGAACAATTGGCATTTCTGTAACATTTAAGCTGTATAGCCGAGTATGCTTTTATATGAAGAATCTTTCTCTCTCCAGTGTACTTTGAAAGTGATTTTACATTTCAACCATACCCATTTCGTTTTTGCACATATGCCTTTTTCTGACAGCCTTTTAACAGCAGATATTTTGCTTTGTCTGAAAAAGCTTTTGGAATTGGTGTGCATTTATCTTACTGTACTATAGTTGTCCATAGTTGTATATGTAGTTGGCTGCATGCTGTATGGTAAGCAGCTAACTCCATTCTTAACCTTCTGCATAATTCTGTAATTTGGTTTTGCCTGGATATGGAATGAATCGTCTTATTTATTTATTTAGTGGGGAGACTATAAACATATTTTTAAAAATTCTTGATGGCTGAAATAGCAAAATTGATTACTTTGCTTAAATAAGAATATAAGTACTTTTGTTTACAGATGGAAACCACTTCTGAACCTTGTGCTTGATGTGGAAAAGAATGAAACATTGATTTTGGGTTTTAGAGATTAGACTGATAGATCTTTATAGAAATGATTGGTTTATGGTAAAACAAAAGTTGTGATCTGTTGTTAATGCCTTATTCTACTGTAACAGAGAGAGTCAGAAGTCAATGTTTCTTTTTCTTTTCCTATCTCTGCTCACTTTTCTTTCTCCTTTTCCCTTCCTCCTCACTGCTCTCTTATTGGCTTTTGTATCTTGTATTTTATAATACCTTATAACCAAGTGTAACTTACCGGTTTGCAAATGTGAGTGTGCACATCCTCCACACATGCATACAGCCTTCCACGGATGCGATTTTGGCAAAAAATAAAAATGGCCTAAATAGGATGCTGTAGAGCCGGGAAGGGTGGGCGGGGCCTCCCACAATTTCCACTACCGGTTTAGGTGAACCAGTCTGAACCAGTGGAATACCACCTCTGCTTATAACTTAATAAAAAGTGTATTGCTAAATAAATAAATAAATAAATAAATAAATAAATAAATAATAAATAAATAAATAATAAGTAAATAAGTAAGTAAGTAAGTAAGTAAGTAAGTAAGTAAGTAAGTAAATAAATAAATAAATAAATAAATAAATAAATAAATAAATAAATAAATAGAATTCTTGATGGGCAACTAGGTAATGTCAGTTACATGTAAAAAATTACCTCTGCGGAAACATGCTCATATACTTTTTTTTTTTTTTAGATTCAACCAGTACATGTAGTCCTTAGACTTACAACAGTTTGTTTAGTGATCGTTTAAAGTTACAATGGCACTGAAAAATGTGACTTATGACTACTTTTCACAGATATGAGTTTTACAGAGTCCCTGTGATCATGTGATCAAAAATTCAGTTTTTTTAATTGACTACGAAATGAGGTTTAGAAACTCTGTTATTAAATATAACCAATTTTTATTTAGAACATGTTAGAAAGATGTAATGTTACTGGATGATATTGGGAAGAGCTAATGGAATGTCATTATGTGGTTTTGCTTTAAATCTGGAATATTTTATATAAAAGGACGTAAAAACAATTATAGTCAAATGAAGGTTGAGATATGATGATAGTAATATATATAAATATATTTGATTTAAAATATATGATTTGATCTGAATTGTAGGTGATGACTGTGGAAGGGATGCACCAAGTGACACACTTTCTACAATTTGTAATGGAAGATGGTTTTGTGTTTTGTGTGTGTGTGTGTGTGTTTTGTCTATTTGTGTTTATTCAAAAAATTTAAAAAATCTTTATAAAAAAAGAGTGGAAAGTTTGTGACTATAAGAGACTCTGTGCCAAGTGTTGCCTTGCCCTGCATTTGGAAACCAGCTAGCTGGCGGTGCTCCAAATGAGATAAGGTGCATGTGAATAAACATTCCTTGGGAAGACTGTTTACTAAGCCTTGCTGACTGTGAATGAAATGAATTCACAGTCATGTAAATAAAAGAGGTTTGCAGAGACCAAGACTTTGCTTCTGGCTTTCTAAGGAAGCCTGGGTCAGAATAGGAGCATCCACAATTCCTGGAGAATAGTAGTTCCATTGATTGATTGTTCCCACTGTCAGGAAATTTCTCTTTCATTCTAGGATGGATCTCTCTTTGATAAGTTTCCATTTCTTCCCTCTTGCCTTTGGAGACTCAAAAGTGCTTTTTTTCAAGTGACAACTGGACTTTCTGGTTTTTCTTTGAAGATGTTTCGCTTCTCATCCAAGAAGCTTCTTCAGTTCTGACTGGATGGTGGGGAAAGGAAGAATTTATACTCTTTGCATCAGCTGGTCATTTGCATCCTTTTAGTGGGTCATTGAGGCCATTTGGAGGTTTATCTGTGTTATCAGAAAAAGGAAATTGGTTGACCCTCTCTTCTTTCTGACAGCCGGTAGATATTGGAGCATTACTATCATATAACTTCTAATCTTTCTTTTCATTAAACTAGACTGAGTCTTTTTTCTATTTTTTTTTTCCTTTTCCCCAGACAGCTCATTTTTCTAACAGCTTCTGACTAGCCATCAAGGATCATCTTAATGATGCTCTTGTTGTGCAAAGCCTTTTATGTCTACTTTTATTAAGAAAATGAAATTAGATCAACCTTCTTTACTTTTCTTGGCCGATGACCTGAATGAAGAGGTAGACTAATGTACTTTGGGATTTGGAGAATGAACTTTGGCATCCATCCATCATTTCATTCAAGCATAAAAGTTAAATGGAGAACTGTTCTCATGAGTGTCATAAATAAATAAGGTAAATTAATAAATAATAAAGATGATCAATATTAAATAATACATAATTAAATAAAAGTAATAATAAACAAATAATTTAATGATATACAGTTAAATAATTAATGGATAAATAATAAAAGTAATTAATAAACATAAGAAAGTAAATTTAAACTGTTTATTTTTTAATTTTAATTGTAATAGATGATTTGAATTTTATGACCCACCCAGAGTCATTTGTTGAAATGGGCAGCCACAGAAATCAAACAGATAAAGTGATAAATTAATAATTAATAAACTGAAGCAATAAATAGAGAAAGCAAATATGTTCTTATTTACAGCAATCCAATGCCTAAAGTAGGTTTCCTTTTGTGTGAGAAATACCATAATAAAAGTCTCTTGAAAGCAGTCAGGAAGATTTGACTGGATATCAAAAAAGCTTTCCTTTCTAAAGAAGTGACCTAAAATAAGAAGTGGCAAAAGATGAGGGAAATAGCTGTGGTGAATAAAATAAAGGAACATAGAAAAGGTATGGCTAACTCTTATGTTTGTTTATTAGACTTATCTTGCTTTGTGGCTTAGTACACACACTTGAGTCATCTGGTTGTTGTTTTTTTCCTGCTAGAAGTGGCTTATTTGCTGTGCTGGGTTTGAACTTTGTAGCTAACACAGTTGGACTAATCTGCTTTATGAAACTTCTGCTTTATAATGCCTTGGTAAGACCACACTTGGAATACTGCATCCAGTTTTGATCATCACACTATAAAAAAGATGTTGAGACTCTAGAAAGTTTGCAGAGAAGGGAAACCAGGATGTTTAGGGGACTGGCTGCTAAAACATTCAATAAACAGTTGCAGGATCTGGGCATGATTAGTCTGATGAAAAGAAGGACTAGGGGAGACATGATAGCAGTCTTCCAATATTTGAGGAGCTGCCACAGAGAGGAAGGGGGTCAAGCTATTTTCCAAGGCACCTGAAGGCAAGACAAGAAGCAATGGATGGAAACTGAACAAAGAGAAAATCAAGCTAGAACTAAAGAGACAGTTCCTGACAGTAAGAACAATCAACCAGTGGAACAACTTGCCGTCAGAAGTTGTGGCTGATCTAACACTTTTAAGAAGAGACTGGGCAGTCACTTTAACACAGGGGTGGACTAGAAGACCTCCAAGGTACATTCTGACTCTGTTATTCTGTTCTTCTGCTTTTGAAAAAAAGCTATGGCATTGCAAATCGTTCAGTTTGCAACTAGAGGTCTATGAACAGTCACTACTTATAATACAAATAAATAGTCTTTAAGATTGTAGAAATTTTTTCCCAATACACCCTTCCCTTTTGATTTTTTTAAATTCTATTTCTTTACACTTTTTTTTTAAAGAGAAAAAAGACAATACTGAGAATTCCAGCCTGTCTCCATTCAGCATAAAACTAAAATCAAGAACAGCTTAGGATCTCTAGAAAGCAGTAAGAGAATGGAGCAAAACATTTCCTTCTGTATCACCAGTTTTGCAAACTGTTCAGTTTCATCCTCTTGTTTTTATGTATGTAGAAAAGAAGGGGGGGAACCCCTAAATTTTAACAGAACATTTACTCTGCTTTATTTCAGGTTCTATTATAGCAAAGCAAGTAATTGCCACTTGTTTTTCCTGTAATTGCCAATGGAGGGTAAATGGCGCCAATAGAGAAATGCTGTATGGAGGGGATTGCACATGTTTTGCTGCAGATAAATCCATTAGGTTTCCCCCCCCCCCCCGAAATGTATCTGCGGCCCCCACCCGTGAAGGAAGGCAGGTCGGTGAGAAGTGATGACCAAACATCTGTTGCTCTCCTGCAATATGGCCACTGGGAACAGAGAAGGGTGAACTGCATTCTTACTTTGTCAGGTTAAATTGAACCAGAGAGACATTTTGTCAGCTCCGGTTCTGTCCTCACCTCCTGCTGTTTCTTAAAACAAAAAATCTTCAGGGGATAGAGTTGCCATCTTCATTTTAAAGCTCTTCTTGTAAATGGATAATTTCCATCTGCTTTATATTGAGCAGGAAAGTGGTTTCTGCTGATTGTCACAAAAGGCAACTGTCCACATCTATTAAACACACACATACACAAAGTAACTGTTTGGTTCCTCCAGTCCTGAAGTAAAGAACTAAAATTGTTCCACTGGGTTGCATTTGTAGATGAAAAGCTTCTGTACGGTCTTGGGCTGATGCCTTCTAACTTGCATCTTGCATCATTCCAAGCCAATGTTGGAAAGACGTTGCCTGGGCTTGTTCAGCAAAGCAAAGCAATGCAGAAAATATGAAGCAGGAAGACATATATATGTCAAGGTCCTTCGGGTTAGGAAACAGACTCCACAAAGTCTAGTATAGCTCTACTTTATCACTACTGTGCATAACAACCAAGGGTGGGTTGCTGCTGGCATTACTGCCGGTTCGGGGCATGCAAAGTAGCAGCATCTACAGGAACATGCACATTTGCACAAAAGTAGGTCTGTGCATGTGCAAAACATTAAATAAAGAAAAAAATTGTGCAATGAAAATTGTTCTGCGCATGCGCAGAACCAAAAATCAAGATGGCGCCGGCACATGAGAACCAGTTTGGAGGCATGGCAGGCCTGGGTCGCTGCCAGTTCCAGTGACCCCTGCTGCCAAACCACTACCGGTTCAGTTGAACTGGTAGGAACCAACCAACGTAATCTTTCCACCTTTGTACATCAAAGAATCAAGGGGCGGGGGCAATCTTCCTCATTTGGTCCTTGCCACTTGATCATTCTTTCAGGACTCAGCTGGTGTTTTCCTAATAATTATTGACTCCTTTCTTCATGACTATTTCCATAATTTTTGTTGGACCAGCTGATCTATCTCACTTTTATTTAATATCAGATTCTGTGTGTGAGAGAGAGGGAGGTGGAGAGGGACAGAGAGACAGAGAGGGAGGGAGGGAGGGAAAAGGGAGAAGATGGTGAGGAAGGGGTGAGGGGCAGGGACAGGGAGGGGAGAGGGATCAAGATTGAGGGGGAAGCCAAGGGATAGGGAGAAGGAGTGACAAAAAAGTACAGTTCAACAGAAAGACGGAGAGGGAGGGAGGGAAAAGGGAGAAGACAGGGAGATAAAGGGGTGAGGGACAGGGAGGAGAGAGGGAGAGAGAGGGAGGGGAAGAGGGAGGGCAAGGGATAGGGAGGAGTGAGAAAAAATGTACAGTTTGACAGAGAGAGGGGGAGAGAGGGAGGGAAGAGAAAAAGAAAATATAGGGGGAGGGAGGGAGGGAGAAGGAGTGAGAAAAAAAGTACAGTTCTTTGGAAGCCATTCAAATTCTAGAATATCAGCAGTAGAGATATGTTTCCATTGTGCCATTTTGTTATAAGTGTTAAAACACAGGCATTTTAATGAGCAAAATGCAATTACATTTGCTTTCAAAAGAAGTTTGCTCCCCAAATATCTTGAGTCATCCAGGAAGCCCTCCTCTGGTAACACCATATACTATAATGAGAATTAAATTTAATAATAGGCAATTATCCTCTATATTTTTTTCACACCTCTAATGTTTTCTTCAAGAACTATCAGTGATTGTACTTAAACATGTGGGAATTGGTTAATGTAAATATAATTTATTTATAAAAAAGAAAGATGAGTACAGGGATCATGGCATGTACTTCCCACATGGCCCCTGCTATCTAATAAATGTGGAATTAAATGTCAAACTGAATATTGGCTCTGCTTGGTAATGATACAAAAGACTAAGAGTCTACTCCATCAGCCCTTTCACTTGTATCTGCTAACCTGCAGAAAACAATCAGAGGTGCAAAACATCCACTGTTGCAGAATTGTTCTGACCCAGCCTTTGCAAGTAGTGATAAGACATTTACTTATGAGTAAAAAAAAAACCTTTTAATAGTTTTTTATTCACATGGATAAACAAAAATCAAACGTAATTAGTCCCAACAGACTTGGCCAAGAAATCCAAATTGCTTCCTATGTACTAGAAATGAACAGTTGTCTGTGACAACTGGCCACTCACCCCACCCCTACTATTTATTTCCCAGCCAGGGAGGAGCTGGCTAGCGCCTACATCTGCTTTTCCCTGAGAGTCAGTTAATTGTTTTCCTTTGTTCTCCTCTCCTTTGCTCTCTGCGCATCTACACATTTGGGATGCACCCCATTTGTTCCTCCTCCTCACTCAGCTCAAGCCCCAAAGACAGCTGCCTCTCCACCTGGGGCAGGACAGAAGTCCCAGGCTCTGTCTCTGATGTTGTTTCCTTATCAAAGCCTTTGATTATGATAATCAAAGGCTTATCAAAGCCTTCCAAAGGCTCTGAAGCCGGCCCAGGCTCTCCCTCCATCTCCTCCTCATCAGACTCTGCAGTTAGCTCTACCGGCAGCTGACGGGCCACAACAAGAATGACCACTTTCAAAGCATTCCTAACCACTGACCCATTGGAAAGAAGAAGGGGAAAAAAATATCCTGGCCCTATGAGAGTCAATGAAATGAAGACCAGAGTTAGGAAAGTCTAATTCACTCCATCCCTTTCTGTCCAATTTCTATACTTGAAGGTAGACTTGTTCACACAGAAGTGAGAATATAAGACATATAAGACACAGACATATTCTTGACTGGTTTATGCTACCCCTTATCCATTGATCCACCTAAGCAAGTGGTTAGAAAGGGACCATGTTGTAGGATATGTATATATGGCAACATTTTATTAACTAAGTTGTATACTAAACTTTGGATGGATAGAGTATCCCATTGGACAAGTCAATGAAATACATGCAGAGAATGTTCCAGGCTCTGTCCCTGAACTGTTCCTGTCTATTAGGAAGAGGAAGTGTGCTTTTTCTGTAGCATCTCTTGGCCTGTGAAACGCTTTTCCTATAGGATGTCAGATAATTTCCCATTTTTAAAAAAGTCTCCAGAAAACTGCAAGATGTTGGCTTTCCCCAGGACTGGGATACCGTAAAGTTGGAGCCTGAGGACTGCATGATCTGATGAACTGGTAATTGTGGACAGTGGTGGGATTCAAATTTTTTAACCACCAGTTCTCTGCCCTAATGACCAGCTGGATAGGCATGACTCAGTGGTCATGTGACTGGCTGGGCGTGGCCAACTCAACATCACTCACGTTGATGGCCGCTTTGCCTTAGCTGTTACAATGTAATAAGGGTTAATTGGAGAGGCAGTTTCTGTAAGTAGGGCAATAAAGATTAGCTAGAAACAACACCAAAATGTTTCCTTCCTGCCTTTGTTACAGGATTAGCCCTGTAAAGTGGAAAAACACAAAATGAGATTTCTTCCAACAATCGGTTCTCCCAACTGCTTAGAAAGTTCACAACCGGTTCTCCCAAATAGGTGCGAACTGGCTGAATCCCACCACTGGTTGTGGATCAGGGAACTAGTTTCCTCAAAATTAGAACTAAAAAACTAAGAGTTTAGAGTTTAGAGTTTAGAGTTTATTAACATTTATAGGCCGCCCTTTTCCCTGAGGGGACTCAGGGCGGCTCACATAAAATCAGGAGGGGAATACAAACAATAACGTAGACACACATAAGTAAAAATAATAGGCAACATTCATTCATCATTCGGGAGGGGCGGCTATCTTTGTCCCCAGGCCTGACGGGCTAGCCAGGTCTTAAGGGCTATGCGGAAGGCCTGGACGGTGGTGAGAGTACGAATCTCCACGGGGAGCTCGTTCCAAAGGGTCGGAGCTACTACTGAAAAGGCCCTCCTCCTTGTAGTTGCCAGCCGGCACTGGCTGGCAGATGGAATTCGGAGGAGGCCCAATCTATGAGATCTAATTGGTCGCAGGGAGGTAATTGGCAGAAGGCGGTCTCTCAAGTACGCAGATCCACTACCATGAAGGGCTTTATGGGTGACTAATAGTACCTTGAAGCGCACCTGGAGATCGACAGGTAGCCAGCGCAGCTCGCGGAGGATAGGTGTTATGTGGGTGAACCGAGGTGCACCCACAATCACTCGCGCGGCCGCGTTCTGGACTAGCTGAAGTCGCCGGATGCTCTTCAAGGGCAGCCCCATGTAGAGCACATTGCGGTATTCCAGCCTAGAGGTCACAAGGGCCCGAGTGACTGTTGTGAGAGCCTCCCGATTCAGGTAGGGTCGCAACTGGCGCACCAGGCGAACCTGGGCAAATGCCCCCCTGGTCACAGCCGTCAGGTGGTGGTCAAAGGATAGCTGTGGATCCAGGAGGACTCCCAAGTTGCGAACCCTGTCTGAGGGGTGTAAAATTTGACCCCCCCAGCCTGAGTGATGGAATATTGGTCGAATCTTTGGGAGGGAAGCACAACAGCCACTCGGTCTTTTCTGGGTTGAGTACAAGCTTGTTAGCCCTCATCCAGTCCATAACGGCCTCAAGGCCTCGGTTCATCACGTCTGCCGCTTCATTGAGTTGGCACGGGGCGGACAGATACAACTGGGTATCGTCCGCATATTGATGGTATCTTATCCCGTGCCTGCGGATGATCTCTCCCAGCGGTTTCATGTAGATGTTGAATAGTAGGGGGGATAAGACCGAACCCTGAGGCACCCCATATGTTAGGGGCCTAGGGGTCGATCTCTGCCCCCCCACTAACACCGACTGCGACCTGTCCGAGAGGTAGGAGGAGAACCACCGCAACACGGTGCCTCCCACTCCCACCTCCCGCAGTCGTCGCAGAAGGATACCATGGTCGATGGTATCGAAAGCCGCTGAGAGGTCAAGGAGAACCAGGATGGAGGGATGTCCTCCATCTCTGGCTCTCCAAAGATCATCGGTCAATGCGACCAAAGCGGTTTCTGTGCTGTAACCGGGTCTGAAGCCTGACTGGAAGGGGTCAAGATAGCTTGCTTCCTCCAAGGACCGCTGGAGCTGGAAGGCCACCACCTTCTCAACAACCTTCCCAAGAAAGGGAAGGTTAGAGACTGGGCGATAGTTATTAAGAACAGCTGGATCCAGAGATGGCTTCTTCAGGAGGGGTCTCACCACCGCCGCTTTTAACGCGGCGGGGAAGTTCCCCTCCCGAAGAGAGGCGGTAACAACCGCCTGGATCCAGCCTCGTGTCACCTCACTGCTGTTAGTAACCAGCCATGAGGGACACGGGTCCAGTACACAGGTGGAGGCACTTACAGCCCTCATGGCCTTGTCCACATCCCCGGGGGCAACATCCTGAAACTCAACCCAGAGGTGGTCTACTTCATCTTCTTGTGCCTCGGCTGGAACTGCAGAGGTAGAGTCCAAGTCCGACCGAAACCGAGCAATTTTGTCCGCTAAGAATTGGGCATAATCCTCAGCTCTGCCCTGCAAGGGTTCCCCCGCTTCCCTCTTATTTAGTAGGGAGCAGGTTATCCTAAACAGGGCAGCTGGGCGGGACTCAGCGGATGCAACCAAGGTGGCTATATAAGATCTTTTCACTGCCCTAAGTGCCCTGGTGTATTCCTTGGTGCTGGTGGTTACCATTGCTCGGTTCGATTCGGACTTATCGGACCTCCATCGGTGCTCTAGGCATCTCCTCCGGCGCTTCATCTCCCGGAGTTCCTCGGTGAACCAAGGAGGTCTCCGGGATCCGGAGAGCAGATTGGACATCCATTTGTCCGGGATGGTATAGGTCTCCTGCTTGAGTAGAGGGTTGGATCCGAAGACCTCCAAGGTCCCTTCCAACTCTGTTATTCTGTAATTCTTTTTGTTTCTGCTTTTATTATTTTTGTAAACTCCCCAGAATTGTATTTTACAAGACAGGCTGACATTTTAAACAATACTGTGATTTCCAGTTGAAAATAAACTATCCAAATGCTGTTTCTTTAAATATATCGGGCACTGTTTGGAATGTTTTGTAAAGAATGGAGGAATGAATATTTATTTTGGTGTTGGAGGGGACATTTGAGTGCACCTTAATTCATATGTTATGCTCATGTTATGATCTTTTTTGTTTTTGTTTACAGAAACATTGAGAAAAGTTTGGGTTTTTTAAAGACATGCTTATTTGAGTAAATGATATATGAACTACTTTGAATTTAATATGTTCTGAACAAATATGAGTTTTCATCCTCAAAGAGTAGCGAAAGGGTAATCCTTAGCAGATGGGAAAATACAATAACTTTAGTAAGAATTGGGATTCAGAGACGTGCGATTTAGCAATTTTTGAGAAAATTATATATACTGTCAATCAGAAAATGTCACATTATCTCCCTTTGGAAAAAAAATTCTTGGACAGGCTTGGTGAAGACTGAAAGCTTAGTTTCTTCTCTTAAAGCCTTATAAAATCAGATAAACTTGGAATATATTTATAGTTACATATTTTTTTTATCATTTTTATATTTTCATTTTATTTATTTATTTATTTTCATTTTAAGATGTGGTGGATCATTCACTTTTATTTTATGGGTGCTTGTTTGAGCCAAGAGTGGCGCAGTGGTTAAATGCAGCACTGCAGGCTACTGCTAGATCAGCAGGTCAGCGGTTCAAATCTCACCGGCTCAGGGTTGACTCAGCCTTCCATCCTTCCGAGGTGGGTAAAATGAGGACCCAGATTGTTGGGGGCAATATGCTGACTCTCTGTAAACCGCTTAGAGAGGCCTGAAAGGCCTATGAAGCGGTATATAAGTCTACTGCTATAAATGGGTTAATAAAAACTATTTTTTAAAAGGTGTTTTAAACTATAAAAAAATAAGTTGCAGGTATTTGTGTTTCTGTAGGTGAGGAAGATTTGGGGGAGTTCCCCAGGATATTTGGCAGAAGAGGGTTCTTCTTCTAAAAATAATGTGTCACTTATTTTAAGATATAAAATATGATATATCTAACTTCCTCAAAATAAATAAGTGAGAAATATTATCACCAAAAGTTTAGCATTAATTGTCAGAGGGTTGTGAAAAGGGTACGTGTGTTTGTGTATTTAATGGGTTTATGTATTTTGATGATTGTTTTATGTGTCCATCACCCTCAGTATATAGATCCTTCAGTATGTAGATGACACCTTTATTATAATAACAAAGGAGACTAGAGAATGCATATGAAATAATCAACAGCAACTTCAAAGGGAAAAAGAGTGACAACATACTACCCTTCCTGAATGCTCTCATCAGCAGAGGAAACAAAAGCAAATTAGAAAAGCAAGTCTATTGAAATATGACCCATACTAACCAAGTGCTTCATTACCAAAGTAACAACTCAGCCTCCCACAAGAATAGCTGTATAAGAACATTAATCAGATGAGTACAAACTCACTGCAGCAACCCAAAACACTGGAGAAAGGAAACAGACTGTCTCTCCAATATATTGCCCCCAAACATACCTGACCATTCAACTCACTATACACAACCGATACAAGCTATGAAAAGGATAACACTGCCATACATCAAAAACATCTCAGAAACAACCAATAGATTATTGCAACCACATAGCATCACTGTAGCACACAAACCAACTGTATAGGTAAAGGTAAAGGTTCCTCTTGCACATATGTTCTAGTCATTCTCGATTCTAGGGGACGGTGCTCATTTCTGTTTCAAAGCCGAACAGCCAGTGCTGTCTGAAGATGTCTCTATGGTCATGTGGCACTGAAGACACATGGAACACTGTTACTTTCCCACAAAGGTGGTCCCTATTTTTCTACTTGCATTTTTAAGGTGATTTTGAACTGCTAGTTTGGCAGAAGCTGCGACAAGTAACAGGAGCTCACTCCATTAGGGGGTGCTAGGGATTCGAACTGCCGAACTGCCAACCTTTCTGATTGACAATCTCAGTGTCTTAGCTGCTGAGTCACCGCGTCCCTTTCAAAACCAACTATAGTCCAAGTTTTTTTTTTAAAGGCCAGGGGTCATCTGTCATATACAGTGTAATGGCTGTAACCGCCACTATGTAGGACCAACAGGCAGAAGACTAGCAGACCACATCTATAAACACAGGCTAGCAATTAGGAGATATGATAAAAACTCCTCAAGCTTACAACACATGGACAGACTCAACCAGAGTTTCATATGGGAAACTGTGAGCATACTAGATATCCAAAAATGATAGGGAATTCCTGGCAGCTTAGCACTTAGACAAATCAGCCATTTATAGACACATAGATAAAACTACATTTGCACACCATTTAAAAGAGACAATTCAAAAACCTAAGAAGGAAACAAAAATACCAGAGCACATCTTTCTGTCAGTCAACATCCAAATAAGCATGGATTAAAACCAGAGAAGCAAGCAGAAAATGGTACCCTAATCAAGGACCAGCCAAAGGAAAATAAACCACACCTCCATCAAAACAGGCAGAGCAAGCTACTATAGATAAATAGGGAGCAAACCTCACTCTAACTAGCACTAATAATGTTACTGTTGGAATTCATTGTTGGAATGTATTTTCATGCAACAACTACAGTAGTATTCAATCAGTAGATGGCAAGTTTGGATCTATGATATACACTCTATGTTCTTTTGTTCTAAGTGGATTTTCTTGTTTCCTGATACACAATTAAGCAGTAAAGCACATGGTGACTGTACACTTTGTTTGCTCTATGGTGCTATATAGAGACATAATTTTTAACAGTTACCTTGTCAGATAATGAAGCACCTGCAAGGAAACAACCCAGCTCAGAGAACACCAAGTACTCAACAGGGGTTGTGAATTCCTGCTTTAAATTAAGCCTGTGGAACCTTGACAGGGATCAGTGGTAGCAATGTACAGGCTATTATCTCACCACCCACCCCCCCACAACCTAGTTTCTTGCCTCCTAAAATCCAATCCTGTTCCTGCAAGAGAAAAGAACTTCCATTAGATGGTGACCGATATAAGAGGATAACAAAGGCTTTTGCTCAGATATTCCTCTTGCCTTCATTAGGTTTCACAAGAGGCAAAAGGAGAATGAAAAGATCTTCACTTAGAGCTTGAAGATTTGGATCTCATACTTGCTATTTTGACCTGCTTTGGAGTGAGGTGTCTATGGGTGTGAGGGTGTATTTAAATGACTATGGTTATAGCAGTAAGGTTGAAGACCATTAAAAATGGATAAAGAAAGTAAGTGAGGAAATAAATTCACTTCAACATGAAGGAGAATATATTCTCTATTTATTTCTTAAGGTTTTGTTGTTTTATTAAACATCAAATCAATTTCCCATCTAAGTTTCTGCCCTTTCGTAGAGAGGAAAAACATGCCATTCCAGGATATTCGCTTTTGAAAGCGGCATTAAGCTGGAGTGAGCTCTCTACAATGGCATTTTTGACTATATTCTTTTATTTGTAGAATACTTTACTTTTCAGCTTCAAGCATATGAAGCAAAAATTGCATCCAGTGGGCTGTTAAGCTAATAACTAATATAGATTCCCAGCAGATAATGTGTCTTATGATTCTCTCAATTGAAGGGAAAATAATAATTCTCTTGAATAAAAAAAAGTCATTACTGGCTATCATCTGCTAACAGCTCTCATTGCATTGGGGTTCTGGATTTATATTTGCTCATGAAGGCTGCGTGAAAATGCCTCATATCTACATTGCCTTATAGAAATATACATTTAAGAAGGTAGATAAAACTGTTCTGTAGCTTGAGGATCCCTGGACTAATTTCACTTTTTAAACAAACATTCAAATTTGAAAATACCCATGTTTTCCCGAAAATAAGACCCTGTCTTAAAGTTTTTTGCCACCAAAAAAAGGCACCAGGTCTTATTTTTTGATGGGGGATGTCATCCACTGATTCACCTCATTTGTGCGCATCACCCCCAACCTCCTTTTGTCTGTCACAGGCCTTCAGGAACTTCTTCAGCTGTTAAGGCCAGCAAGGTTTTTCTAAAGGCCTTTGCAGCCGATAACAGAGCTCCGGATCAATCTTTAAATTAAGCTTAATTTTTACCCGTGCACCTTGCAATGGGTGGGGTCTTAATTAGGGCTTATTTTGCAGGATAAGACTTTTATTGGGCACATGTGTGAAAATTAAGCTTGGACAGTGATGGCTAGCCTTTTTGTCGAGGCGGGCCACGTGGGGGGAGCATGGGGGGTAGTGCGTGTACGTGCCCACACCCATAATGCAATGCCCTCCCCCATGCATGCACACACACAGTGCACGCATGCATGCAGGCCTCATTGAAGCCTCTGGACTTCTGGGAGGAATGTTGGGGCATTTTTCACCCTACCTAGGCTTCAGGGAAGCCTCCTAAAGACTGTGGAGGGTGAAAAATGGCCCAATATGCAAACCGAAAGTTCAGGAATGGACTTCCGGGTTGCCCATTGGACCATTTTTCACCCTCTGGAGGTTTCAGGAAGCTTCCCTGAAGCTTCTGGAGGGCAAAAAACAGCCCAATGTGCAAACTGGAAGTCTGTCCCTAAACTTGGGCAGTTTTTCACCCTCCGGAGGCTTCAGAGAAAAATGGCTGAAAACCAAGGCCAAAAAACAGCTGCCCAGCACACGCATGCATGCTGGAGCTGACAGGGAAATGCTTTGCATGCCCTCAGAAATAGGTTCGCCATCCCGGAGCTAGGACTTACTTTTGGGGTAGGTCCCTGGAGAAGAAATTGAGAGCGTAATAAAGGCTAAAAGTTAGCTGTAAAGAAAGATAAAGGGTCAATAGATAACAAATGGAATCAACCCTTTAGTAGAGATGGATAAAGTTTAAAGATGACTTAAATAGTAAAATCCTGTCTTGAATACTGGAACATCCTGTTTACCACAGCTGGGCATAAATAACTTATCAAAACTGTCCACCAAATGTGTGATGGCAGAAGACGTTGAGTAGATTCCCCCCCCCCCTGATTTTCTTTAGGGAAAGGAGGTCTTCTAAAGGCAAGGCTCTTCCCTAACACTAATAATAAAAATGTCCAGGGGATACATTCTTCCTGCGGTCTCCCCCTGAGGATTTAACAGAATTGTGGGAATCTGGGGAGGCTGCAGTTCTTAGACAACAGGGCAAGTAAAAATAGGACATTCACACCTTTGAGAAAACCTTACAATTCTCTTGGGAAAATTCCTTTTTTAAAGAATATCTCAAGAAAATTCCTTTATCATTCTCTCTAAATGAGAATTGGTAAGGAAAGTCCAGGAAATTCTCTCTGAATAAGAGTCATTATTACTGGGTTTAATCATTTCCCCATTTAGTTACATTAACATTACAAAGGTAATCAGAAAGGTTGAAATGAGTGAGGAAGATAGAATAGAATAAAATAACAGAGTTGGAAGGGACCTTGGAGGTTTTCTAGTCCAACCCCCTGCTTCAGGCCATTAAAAAGCAAAAAGAATAATAATGATACAATGAAAGACTGATATATATGAATTGAATAATTTAGAATTTTTTCTTTTTAAATGAAGGATAAGGATAATAATGAATCTATGTACATTTGATAGAGGATTGGTGATATAAAGTATAACCCTAAGTGTATATTATAAAGCGTGGCACGACAAAACCGCGGTCCACTAAAGTGCGCCCGATTAAAGCGCGTACCTGACGTCATCAGCAGCGTGACAAATACGACCGTGGAGAAAAAAGGGTGCTTTAAAAAGCGCTTTTAAAGCAAGCCAATTCACGTAAAGGTAAGGGTTAGGTTTAGGGTTAGGGTTAGGTTAAGGGTTAGGGTTAGGGTTAGGGTTATGTTAAGCGTTAGGGTTAGGGTTAGGTTAAGGGTTAGTGTTAGGTTTAGCGTTAGGTTAAGGGTTAGGTTTAGGGTTAGGTTTAGGGTTAGGTTAAGGGTTAGGTTTAGGGTTAGGTTTAGGGTTAGGTTTAGGGTTAGGTTTGGGGGGGATAGGGTAAGGTTTTCGCGTTAATTTTAACTTTACCGCTCACAGTGTGATGTTTTCGTCGCGCTGTGATGACATCAGGTACGCGCTTTCGTCGAGCGCGCTTTAGTCTACCGCGGTTTTGTGGTGGAACCATTATAAAGATACCCTGTTGTTGATAAATAATTTTAATAAGGAAGTAATCAAAAATTGGTATATATATGAAGTGAGTATTTAGAATACCTTGTTGAAAAATGAAGGAATAACATTTTTGTTTGAATGTATGATGTAAAAAGACAATAATGAACATAAGCATACGCAGATGATTGGTGGGATTATACATAATTGAAAATAGTGATATATAAACATAAACAGTTAGTAAATTCCTTTATACTGTAAAAATATTCAGAATGGGATAAGTGATTATATAAAGGTATATTGTTATTAAACAGACAATCAAGAATGTAAGGGAATTAGGCTTATTGAAAAGAAATAAATATTAATTGTAATTGAATATATGTTGTACAATGAAAGTGAGGTATATAGTTATATTAGACGGAAAATCTGTGATTGTATATGTAATTGAGAATATGGATGCAAAAACACTTGTAACCAAACAACATGTAGCATGTAATGGATGAGAATTTTTATGTTGTTTTTTATGTTTAAAAATAAAAAAAATGCAAAAAAAGCAAAAAGAAATTGGATGAAAATACACACATGGTTACAGCAACATATAGTTTTAAAGCCAGAAATATTTTTGCTAGGTATACTACCAGAAAAACATGACAAAGGGAATGTATATTTAATATTACATGTCTTTTTCTGTTCAAATGTTTTATTTCATTTTTCATTTTCATTTCATACATTCACATATATACTGTGCATGATTGAGGCCATATAACATTGAGCAATAAACACAACCCTCCTTGTATTCCCCAAAATACAAAACCAATATAGCGCTTCAACCCTCCATACACCCTTTCTTTCTCCCCCCTCCAACTTTCCTTTCTCCCCTCCAACATTCCCCTCTCCTACTTCCCCTCCCCCTCTAACGCTCCTTTCTCCCCCTCCCTTCCATCTCACCCTCCTTCCATACCTCTCTCACTCCCTCTCTGCCCCTCCCTCTTCTTTCCCTCTGCTCCTCACTTCGGTGTATTTCTACTATTCATCGATATATTCAGCTTCTTATTTTATACTAAAATTTTAAAAAAAGGGAACAGTATACAAGTGCATTCATGTTGTTTTAAAAACTGGCACAAACTATATTTCCCCCCTCACCTCCTCCCCCCTATGACCCCACCTCCCTTCCCCCCTTCCGACTTCCCAGAGCCCGTACCCGGTATAGCTTTTTATCAAACATAGTCTAGAATGTATTAAAACCAAGTAAGTTAAGAAAAAGAAAAAGAAAAAAGAAGTGATAAAGAAAAAACAGGGAAAAGAAAAAAGAATAAGAAAGAAAAAGTCAGTAAAATCTCTGCATTGAACTCAGCTTCTTACCATTACACAAACTTAAGCAGTTTACATTGTTCCTAATCTTAATTAATTAATTACCTGCAGGATTTCAAAATGTATTAAAACCAAATAAATTAACCAAGTAGAACTCTTCTCTAGCTAGGGGCCTTATCTCTTTATCTAAATATCTATCTTTTTCCAAACCCTTAATTTGTCCCCTTTGTGCCTCCTTCCTCTATAACACAATTTAGATATATTTCAAATTTTTCTTTTGGTTTCCTCTTCCAACTCTTTTCGTTTTTGCCTTTGTTTGTGTCCACACACACACACACACACACACACACACACACACACACAAACATATATATATATATATATATATATATATATATATATATATATATATATATATATATATATATATATATATATTCATCAGTACTCCTCTCATATATGCTTTACTTAGATCTCACAAATTCCCTGGATATACCCTTATTCATGTTCCAAACAGTGTATTCAGATAACAATTTTACAATCATTAATATGCTTTCCGTATCAAAATAAGCTCCCATTCGACCTCCAAGACCTTCTTGCCTACACTACACTTCCCAATTGCGTCCAAACTGGGTTGTGATCCAAGAGAACCCTCACCGCAATCTTTGTCTTCTTCACCCTAGAAAATAAATCATTAGTGCTTTGTATAAAGATTCAAAGTTGTCCATCAAGTCTTTTTAGATCCAATACAATATATCTTCCAAAGAGATCTGCATCAGTTCGTTCAGCCTTAATGTCTCTTCTTCAGTATACAACTATACCATTTTTCTTTTGCATAGCAAAAGTCACAAAATATTGACCAAATTCGAGATTGAGCAAATATTTTAGATCAGTTAGTTTAATATAGTTTTCTTACAGACAAGTTATATCGTTTTTGAGCTATTTGAAATAGCAAAATATTTTCTTTCTCTTTTATAATGAGTTCAGACATAACTCCTTAATCAATGGCCGATGATTATTGAGGTTGTTGCAGTCTGCCTTGTTTTCCCATTTGCCTGGTAGTCGTACGGCTAGATCCTTGTTCTCTGGTCTCCTGCCCTTCCGGAAGGGAAAAATGATGCTTTCTGTCTTGTAGTTGTGTGATTTGTTGTTTATCTTGTCCTTCTCGTTGTCTTTCTCCAGGTCCAGATGATTCAGGGTGTCCCACCTTCAGGGTCTTATGATAGAAATCTTGGGCTTCCCATACAGAGTTGAGACGATATTTTTGCTCACCGAATGTAATCATAATACCAAATGGCACATCCCATCTATACTGTATCTGACGGTTTCTGAGTTCTTTGACTAGAAAGGCGTAATCTCTCCTGGCTCTTAACATTTGGGGTGGTATTTCTTTAAAGACAATCAAGTCCTGTCCGCCAATTTGTAGCTTGGTATTATAAGACTCTTGTAGTATCGCATTTCTAGACTCTCTTGTAGCAAAGTATATAATTACATCTCTAGGAAGCTGTCTCTGTTTTGCCGCCCACGAGTTATGACGATAAATTTTTTCAATCTGCCAGTCAAAGTTGATTCCCGGTCTTCCCACCAGACGACTGAAGGCCTCTGAAAAGATCTGTTTCAAGTTCTCCTGTTCGTTTTCACACAGTCCCCTAACTCTTAATGCAAGCTCCATCTGTTTATAATTTATCATAACAATTTGTTTTTCTGCATTTTCAACTTTTTGTTGCATCACTTCAATTTTGGATGTCAGGTTGGTGTTGGCTTCCTCCAGAAGCTCTAGCTTATCTTCCATTCCAGCAACATACTCTGTCAGTACAGTTACAAGTCCTACCATATCATCCTTTGTTTTAGCAATCCTGGTATCAAGCTTATCACATAAGTCTGTAATAAGTTGCTTCATCTCCTCTCTAAATTCTCTAAGAGTCTCAAAAAAAAATTCTTTCATTAGCAAATCTCCAGTAGGGGGCGTAGAAGGTAAAAGCTGCGACTTTGTGCCAAATGCATGAGGTATATTGCTAAAAGGACGTCTCCCCGACTTTGATTTTGGTGCCATTATTTCTTTTCTTCAAACAATTATTCAACAGTTATTCAAACTCAGCTGGCCCGTTATTTAGCTTACAAGGGAAGAAAGTATTATGTCCCCCCTAATTTGTTCGTAGAAGTTTTTCAAAAGAAGTCAGAAAAAAGCATTATAACAAGGCAAGTTTCAAAAGATTAGCATTATAATGAAACAGTTCATATTCGTCTGTGTTTAGAGTGTGCCTTTATTGACAAGGAGGCTTTGAAGCTTTTAAAAATTGATAAGAGAGAAAAAGAAATTCTTGGTAGGTCTTCAAGGAAACAAATCTGATTAGTCAGAGAATGCTATCTGGCTGTTCCTTTGATCTTTCTCTCTGTCAGTCATGCCAGGGAATTAGAGGTATACCATTATAGCAAATGCAGAAGCTACAAAATTGCCATCTTGAAAACAATTACACAAAGGAGCTTTTATAGCATTGAAGCTAGGATTTTCCCTAGGAAAAGCAAATAAAGTTCTCAGGTCCGGGCTCTGCTTGTATTAATTTCAGATAAAATAGTTTCAAAAATTGTTCTAAAGGGGGGTGGGGTCCTTGCCTTGTGCTGCAAAAAACAGCTGAGATTTTCTGGCCGGAGGTATGACTCAGCTTTGGCCATCTCTCCCCTTCTGTTCGCAGCAAAAAAAAAAAAACTGCAAACTTCAAAGAAAGCTCTTATCAGCTGGGTCTCTCACTGTTATCTTCTTGCCTGAAGAAACAGATATCTACTGGATATTAAGTAGATAACGAACCAGAAATCTGGGGGCAGCTCAATTGAGCCACCGGCGATGGCAACCTCCCCGGAAGTTATTACATGTCTTGATAGCAATGAGAATTGTATTTGTACAGCCCTGGAAAACTGAGGAAACTCCTACAGAGGAAAATATAATTTAAAAAATACTAGAGTGTGCAGAAATGAATAGGTTAACACTAAAGATAAAGGACAAGAAAGATACAGATTTTTTTAAAAATATGGAATCTGTTTTATCAATGGTTAGATAATAGAGGTGGAAGATGAAAGTTAAAAGACCATGAATATGTATAAACAAACAATACTATGACTATTATTACTATGTATAATGTAAATTGCCCAAGAGAATACACTGTTTACCAATCAATGTATGTTAGAGAAAAATGCATTGGATGGATGGATGGATGGATGGATGGATGGATGGATGGATGGATAGATTGATAGATAGATAGATAGATAGATAGATAGATAGATAGATAGATAGATAGATAGATAGACAGACAGACAGACAGACAGACAGACAGATAGCAGCTTTATTCCACTTTGAGATATTAGCTTAATTTAGACCAGTGGTTCCCAATTTGATTTTAATGGGGGCAATTTGAACCTTGTTTAAACCAAGTTAATGGCCTTTTAGGCTTCCTCTGCATGAGTAGAGTTCACTTTTTGAGTAAACTAAGAATTATTTGTTAAATGGAGGGTGCATCAGGATTTTAGAGATGCTTAGATGGGGCATGGCCAAAAAAAGGTTGGGAAGCATTGATTTAGATCATCACCACATTTACCACATGTAGATGTGCAGAAGTTGATTTAGATATATGCAAGAGACCCCTGCATGTGCCAAACCACCATTCAACATTTGGACAAAGCAAGGAGTTTAGCTTAAATTGCCATTTTTGAAAGAATACCTGAGATACAGATATTCGCCACTACTGAAGAACCTTTGTTTCCCATCATATTTTTATTTTGTGATCCTTCTTCTTTCACAGTTTTAGAAAACTGAAGCCCTCTTTTCCAAGTGTTTCTAATTATTGATATTCCAGCAATGTTTAGTAGTAGTGGCATATAAATCCAATAAACCAAACCAAACCAGTAAAGGCTTTTAAAGTAATTTTATCTGATTCATGACGGCTCAATTGTTGAAACACAGTCTTGCAAGCTAACTCTGCCAACTGCCAGAAGTTTGATCCTGACTGGCTCAAGGTTGACTTAGCCTTCCATCCTTCCAAGATTAGTAAAATGAGGACCCAGATTGTTATGGGAAATATGATGACTTGAAGAATGCTGTAAAGGACTATGAAGCGTACTATAAGTCTTATTGCTATTGCTATCCATTGGCCAAGAGATTTCAAAAACTAATTTTCTGAGCAAATTTAGCTCTCTGTATGCTTACATAGAAATGGATTAATTATACTATATCTGAAAAGTATTTCCAAGTCCTTGGAAGGAACAAGAAAGAAGCAAGAATTACAGAAAGATTCATAAAGTGTGACTAATTCAATTAAATTTACTGTGACTGTAGACCTGTACAAATAATAAACAAAATAAAATTTAAGGCAGAGTTAAAATACATTTGTAAAATAACCTATATCTACAATATATGCATAAACAGGGTGAATTTGGGCCAGTTCCTCTCTCTCAGTCCAATTTACCACTCAGTATTATTGTTGGGAAAAATAGGAGGGTTGTGTTGGATATGTTTGGCACCTCGAGGCAGCTGAAAAAATAATAAAGGTAAGATACAAACAAACAATTTAACAAGATCCAGGATACAGCCTATAATATTAAGCACAAATTATATGTTTACACAAACACATATAAACAAATTGTGTAAACACAAATTATATGAAATATGATAACATGGAAATTACAAAGTAATACTTTTAACAAATTAAAAGCATCTACAACTATTAATATCCATATTTTATATAAACAGAGATCAAAGCCCACTCCCTTCTAGCACTGATGGTGTTACCTAGGTTGAAACACCTGCAAGAAAACAACCAAGCTCAGAGAGCACCAAGGAGCACCACAGTCAGACTTCATCTGGCAAATACTTTCCAACCTCTGTCTTCATGTGCTATTTCTGATTCCATGGCTGACCTTTGGACTGGGACAAGACTAGACTCAGGTTTTATTCCTAAATTGGAGATTGGTCTTCATGGAACTTCAACAGTTGAAGAAAACCTCCTTCAGTTTTCTTTTTCCCTCGAGTTTTCACATTTCTGAACTGCAGTAAATTTTAGAGCAGCCAAAAAGCCTTTTGATCTAAGTTTGAACTCCTGAACCTAATACTGTTGGCACCATTATTGGTAAATGGTCAAAATATTTTCCTGCTGTTGCTATATATGCTACACACACACACACACACACACACACACACACAGAGAGAGAGAGAGAGAGAGAGAGAGAGAGAGAGAGAGAGAGAGAGAGTATGTTAAAGGGTTGACCAGAAATCTAAATAGTATCCTATAATCTGTGAATGATGTTTCAAAATGAATTTTTACCTGGCTACTTCAAACAACACTCTGAAAGGTTTCAGTTGAGAGGTATTCAATACCATCAGAAAGGTTGACCATTTCTGTTCATCAAGAGAGAGGCCTGCTAGCTCTTTTATTTTATTTTCTCTTTTTTAAGCCTGGAACTTTGTGTGCTTTTTCTGAAAGGCTGTCTGGCTGTGACCTTTTTCTCCAATTCCATTATTTCAGTGAAACTTCTTAACTAGTCCACAAAGCTATAAATACAATGGACTAAGGTAGAAGGATTTTAATCAGTGAGGAAATTAGAGAGCTAGTAGGTTATTTTAGTGTCAAAGAAAGGGAGGGGGGAAATTGAATTTGTCTAACTGTAAATGATGTGTAGATTTGCATAACCATTCATTCTATAAAACCTCTGCTTGAAGTAGGTCTTCCTATAAGGAGCGATCATGCAAGAACATTGTCATCAATAAAACCATGTGCATTATCTTTTAACTGACAAACCCAGAAGGAATTGGATTCCAACCAAGTCAAAATACCCCTATTGTGACCACAGTATAATGTGAGAATCCAGCCAAAGTGCCATGCTCCAACTGAGGATATTTATTTTAAGAAAGGTTCCTGAAAGTAGGACGTCTACTTGTCCCAAGGGTGCTTCTAAGCTTCTAAGTGTGCTTCCAAGAAGCTTCTAAGGTTCTTGGATGAGAAGCGAAAAGTCTTCAAGAAAAAACAAAGAAAGTCCAGTTCAGAGGTGGGTTGCTCCTGATTCAGCCCAGATCAGGACGCTTCTGCCCATGCACAGTTGGAAACCCACCACTGGTCCAGTTGCCTTTTGAAAAAGCACCCTTGGGACAACCATGACCTGGATGATTGAGGATCTCCATAGACAGGAAATCTACTTGTACTGCAAAGCATGTGTGGTGAATATAATTCATCCATTCTACAATGGCATGCAGTTTAGAATGTCAGAATTCAGCAGCATAATTTATCTTAATCTGATTTTATGTGTTCTTTTAGTCTATGAGAGGTTTAGAACCAAAGAAATATGATTCTTTTCAAGCTGGACTCTTCTCTAACTTCTAAAATGTTCTTTGTATAATTTATATGAATGCCTAATTTGTATAGTACCTCATTTGTGTGTATGTATGTTTCTTTATAGAAAAGGAAAAACAATCAAAACATTATAGGGCCTCTGATGAAAGTGAACATTTCTTTGATGTTTATATTCATTGCAACTCACGTATGGAAATTTTAGTTAGGTTTTAATCTACTTTCTAGAGAATGATGCAAATATTAAAAAGTAATGAACTAACAAGATTGTTTGTTAATGCCACATAAAAGTGCTAATTATGCATAACTTCCTGCCTGCAGCAAAACCCAAGAGACATTTTCTAAGAAACTGTTAAATAAGCTCTGTTGTAAATCTGCTCCACAGATTTACATTTAAAGACCTGTGTGTCATGTCATCTTTGGGGAGGACAGAGAAGCACTAAAATTCCTTGGTTTTCAGTTTTGTTCTATCCAGGCATCTTACTTAAAGACTCATGAAATGCTGTTTATGCATCTGTGTATGTATATATGCCTTAGAAAAAAAGTCTCCAACCTTGGCAACTTTAAGACTTGTGAACTCCAATTCTCAGAAATAGAATAGAATAGAATAACAGAGTTGGGAGGGACCTTGGAGGTCTTCTAGTCTTAGGCAGGTAACACTACACAACTACAGACAAATGTTTATCCAATATCTTCTTAAACACTTCCAGTGTTGGAGCATTCACAACTTCTGCAGGCAAGTTGTTCCACTGATTAATTGTTCTAACTGTCAGGAAATTTCTCCTTAGTTCTAAGTTGCTTCTTTCCTTGATTAGTTTCCACCCATTGCTTCTTGTCCTGTCCTCGGGTGCTTTGGAGAATAGTTTGACTCCCTCTTGTTTGTGACAGCCCCTGAGATATTGGAACACTGCTATAATCTCTCCTCTAATCCTTATTTTCATTAAACTAGACATGCCCAGTTCCTGCAACCATTCTTCGTATGCTTTAGTCTCCAGTCACCTAATCATCTTTGTTGCTTTTCTCTGCACTCTTTCTAGAGTCTCAACATCTTTTCTACATCGTGGTGACGAAAATTAGATGCAGTATTCCAAGTGTGGTCTTACCAAGGCATTATAAAGTGGTATTAACCATTCACCTGATCTTGATTCCATCCCTCTGTTTATGCAGCTTTTTTGGCACCTGCTGCACACTGCTGGCTCATATTTAAATGGTTGTCCACTAGGACTAGGAATTATGAATTTGTCAGCCAGTGCCTGCCTTAGAGTGAGTGTTGAATCCTGGTATTTCCCTGGACAAGTTCCTGCAAGCTTTCTTGGTAGGTTTTTCAGAAGTGGTTTGCCATTGGCTGCTTCCTAGGGTCAAGAGAAAGAGCCTGGCCTAAGGTCACCCAGCTGGCTTCATGACTAAGGTGGGACTAGAACTCACAGTCTCTTGGATTCTAGCCTGATACCTTAATGACTACATCAAACTTGTTCTCTGAAATGCTGGGTAGTGGGTGAAGAATGTGGCATTTTCAAAATCCTTGAGGGTGAAGTTATCTGTCTTGCGAAGGTGCAGATTTAGCAGACTGGAGGGCTGTTTGCAACAACAGGAATTGTTTAACCATGTGGCACTACTCTAGAAAATAAACTGGAAGTGAAGTACTTAACAATGCAGAACATCCCATATTTGGTCAGAAAGACAGAGAGGTCATCTAAAACCCACTTTCAGCTATAGCACTTAGCTTCGCAGGGCCTTACAGCTCTATGCAGTTTATAGAGTCAGCCTAGTGCCCTCAATAATCTAGATTCTCATTTTACCAACCTCGGAAAGATGGAAGGCTGAATCAACCTGCAGCTGGTGAGAATTGAACTGCTGACAGTCGGCAGAATTATCCTGCAATCCTGCATTGCAGGATTGTGCCACCTCAGCTCTTTTAAAGAGATTACAGCCACTGAAGCCAGTTGCAAGCGTGAAAACTAATGTCTGAAAACCCATTTGCCCCCTGAATCAGTTGTCCTATGCAATGAGCAAGAAAGCCTTGCTTGCATTATCACCTCGAATCTAGGACATTTGGTGCCTTAAGAAAAGACCATCCCAGCCTTGACACCCCAATTATGAAATTTGTTCCCAGGGAAATGGAACATATTCTTCACCCCCACATGTCCCATTTAGCATAAAATCTGTGTCCATAAGCAGGTAATTCCTGAATCTTTAAATTCATATTCTTTGTTCATCAGACATTCATCAGGAAATGTAATATGTAAAATATGAATGGTGGCAAAGGTGGTAGCGGAAATACAGGGTTGGTCTGACTGCCCACTCCTCTTCTATGCCATCCTATTTAGGCACGTTTTTGAGGTTGGGTGGATGCACAGAAGACGCACACACAGGCAAAGCACATGCACAGAAAGCTGGGCACATGCGTGGAAGGTGCACACTCGCTCACTTCATGTGCACATGTGCGTGAAATGGTCGTGTGTGAGCGGGGTGAACCAGTGGTTACAAAATGTGCAAACCATCTCTGAATGGTAGTTACAAAAACCAGGAAGGGTTCAGTTTGAAAACGTAGCTCACAAAAGACTATCAAAAGATAGCAAGCTTTCATTCATAAGACTGTACTCAAAAAGCTTACTTTCCCATAAAGCAAAGTAATTCAGATGAATTACTCCCACATACAATTCCCTTATTACTGTTGAGCTTCAGTTACCATTTTTAAATGCATGGATGTCGTTATTAAATTCTGCTTCACTCCAATATGAAGGTGAACATTATTTTTTCAAAACACTATTTTCTGTGCATTCTTTAGAAAACTGTTGATTTATCCTAGTACCTTAAAAGTGTTTATCTGCCATCTGGAGTCACAATTACAGTCAAGGAAAAAAAATATAATTTGAGTAGCTCTGAAATTTCTGAGACCCTACCTCTCCCTGTGTGTTTTGTGCTCCCCTCCTCTCCATCTTTTATCAGTACTATTATTATTATTTATTATTTTCCCATTTTATTGTACACCAATTTTAATGTTTGTAATTGACTGCTGTGATTAAAATGCACAATTCATTTTGTTTCTACTTGGAAACCCCTTCTGGACTTTGTCCTTGAGATGCAAAAAAACCTGAAACTTCGATTCTGGGTTTTATTGATTAGATAGGTTTGTTGTTATAGAAATGGCTGGTATACATTATTATATAAAAGCAAAAAGTTGAGGTTTCATGTTATAACCTTATTCTACTGCACCAAAAAGAGTCAGAAGTCAATGTTTTTTTTTCTCTTCCCCCTTCCCCCTTATTTTCATTTTTCTTTGTGCTTTTGTTTTTAACATTTTGATCCACTAATACAATACTTACAATGTTTGTAAGCTGCCAGGAGTTTCTAGATGAGATGGACAACATATAAATCTAATCAACAACCAACAACCAAACTTTGCCCCAATGTCACTGAATGAGAAGAAAACTCCATGGACTGCTGAAAGTATATGATTACACAGGGAAGTGTTCTCTCTTAGAAATATACTGTATATACTCGAGTATAAGCCTAGTTTTTCAGCCCACTTTTTGGGCTGAAAAAAGCCGCCTCGGCTTATACTCGAGTCAGTGAAAAATTTGCCCGAAATGGAGGAGAAAAAGGGGCGGGGCCATGCCGCTGGGTGACACTCGTGAATGGCCCAGTGCCCCTGTGAGTTTCCCCTCCCTCTGTGTCAGTTTGCCGCGCAGCGCGCACCGCACCATCCCCCCTCCTCACGTTCTAATGTAATGCAGGGCTGTCTTACGATTCCCCTTCCTCCCCCTCCTGCCGCTCTGCAACGATGTCGCACATCCTCCTTGTTATGGCAAGCAGCCACATAGCGATGTCCCACCTCCTCTGGTACAGTGATCCAATGATAGGAATCACTGTGCCGTGTGTCATAGGAGGCGGGACATCGCTCCCACGGCTGCACGGGACATTATCATCACAGTGGGACATCAGCATCATGAGGTGAGTGAAGTATTTCATTGAATACACCGCTAGTTTACTGTTTTTCTTTGAAATAAATATTCAAAAACATTATTGGTATCTATTTTTATTTTTGAAATTTACCGGTAGCTGCTGCATTTCCCACCCTAGGCTTATACTCGAGTCAATAACTTTTCCAGTTTTTTGTGGTAAAATTAGGTGCCTCGGCTTATATTCGGGTCGGCCTATACTCGAGTATATACGGTAAGATATAATACAATAACAGAGTTGGAAAGGACCTTAGACGTCTTCTAGTCCAATCCCCTGTTTAGGCAGGAAACCCTACACCACTTCAGACAAATGGATATCCAACATCTTCTTAAAAACTTCCATTGTTGGAGCATTCACAACTTCTGGAGGCAAGTTGTTCCACTGATTAAGTGTTCTCACTGTCAGGAAATTTCCCCTTAGTTCTAAGTTGCTTCTCTCCTTGATTAGTTTCCATCCATTGCTTCTTGTCCTGTCCTCAGTTACTATGTAGAATAGCTTGACTCCCTCTTCTTTGTGGAAGCCCCTGAGATATTGGAATCCCGAGAAGCCTGAATTGCTTCACAGTGTAGTTACAAAGGGACGGTTTCAACTTCATTGGATATCCTTTCAAAGCTTTGTATAACCCTACAACAAAATAAGTTTCTTGGGTACAGAATCCGGTAAGGTTGCCTGTGCCGTAATTGATTATAACATAACAATAGACCTGGCTTTGACCTCATAAAGTGAAATTTGGGGAGTTAGCATTTTTGGCCTTTTATTACTCCTTTTTGAGTTCTTATGAGTTTTATGAATCCATTTTCTAAACAGCAAACTTGACTAGGTCATTAGTAAACATAAAGAAGAAGAAGAAGTAGTAATAATTTCACCCCTGAAGTTTTTGTTGTTGTTGTTGTTGTTGTTTCACCTGTGATCTATTGCTTTCTAGATTTCCACAGAGAAAATGGTAACACAGGGATTTCCATTTGGGTGATATATAGATTTAAGCCATCTGTTCAGGTCCATTTTGTCTGAAAGCCAACAAATAAACTTAGTGAGTAAATAAGCAAATAGAGACATGCATTATTAAAGTGTCATCACAGATTTCAATCATAAAAGCATTTCTGAATATTTCAATGGTGCAAAAGGAAGAGCGGATAAGCTGAGAGAGATTGTTGGGCAATCTTTTGTTCATCCACTTCATTTACGAGGCAATTATTAATTTAAAATATGTGTATTAATGATGATTACCAAAAAATATCCTGTGCTGTTGGATGTAGGGAAAATCTACATCTACGAGCCGAGGTGGCGCAGTGGTTAAATGCAGCACTGCAGGCTACTTCAGTTGACTGCAGTTCTGCAGTTCAGCTGTTCAAATCTCACTGGCTCAGGGTTGACTCAGCCTTCCATCCTTCCGAGGTGGGTAAAATGAGAACCCGGATTGTTGTTGGGAACAATATGCTGACTCTGTAAACTGTAAGCTGAAAGCCCTATGAAGCGGTATATAAGTCTAACTGCTATTGCTAAATTTCTTCGATTCTGTCACGCAGTGTCAGGGTTCCAAGGAACCCCCCCAGTAAAAGAAGACTCCGAGGTTTGAGTTTTCTCAAAGTTCCATTTTATTAGAGATGTCATATTGGTACACCTGGGAAAACCTGAATCTGAAAGTTTCCAGGTTTTTCCCACCCAAATGGAAGTCCAAGTCCCTGCCCAGCACCCACATGTCCATCACATGGTTCAATCAGACACTGTCCCAAACTGGAGATGCCTCCCGGTCACACCATCCCAGCTGCAGTGCCAGATGACCTTGGTTTTCTGAGAAAGAACATTATTATGGCTATATATCACCCATACTCCATATAATCCCCCCTCCCATTTTCCCACAGTAGAAATTGTGGCCCAATGTAAAAGATGGCTTCCAGGTCTGACACGCAGCTTCAAACCAGATTTTACTGAAACACTGGGGTGATTACAGAGTTCTTGCCCACCTCTACCGATGGTTTATGTAGTATCCTTGCTTACATTCTTAAGCATTTAGCCAGTTCCTCACAACCCCAGTACCTGGAATGGCACCTAGTTTTCCTTATTCAACTTATTCTTAGCCTTACAAGTGTTGTTTTAGCATGTTTCAACATCCTCCATGTTCTAATTCACTATTCTTTTTTTCAGTACATTTATTTACATTTGTTCTCTGATTTCCTATTTCATTCGCACAGGCTAGACAGAAGCAGCCAAAGGACCAGATATGGCCCAGGGACCATAAAATACCCAGATCTGGCTTAATTGAACCAAGGCAGTGGGATGATTTTTCCCCTCTCCTGATTTTGCAGAATTGTGTCAATGCAGCTAAGAATTTTTAGGCAAATGCATACTAAATATGCCACTCAACCTTTGGTCTGGTCTATGGACTTGCAACATCCTTAGCAGTGAACATTCTTGGATTTAGAATGTAACAGGTAGTGCATTTATCCACTCTAGAATAATAAATAAACCACCAGCAATATTTCACAGCACAAGTCATAACTAAGTGGATAAAATGGATTACATTTAATGCCACTTCAAATTGCTGGAGGAAAAGCATTCCAAAATCAGAGAATCATCACGGGAAATGCTACCTCTTCATCACTATTCTGCCCTCCTTCTGACAGTAGGAACATCCTATGACAAGGACAAACAAACAATTAGGTTCATTCTAGAAAACCCAACCCTGTACAAATCCTATCCTGAGCTCCAATGGTGGGATTCAAATGATTTAACAACTGGTTCTCTGCCCTAATGACCAGCTGGGAAGGCGTGGCTTGGTGGTAATGTGACTGGGTGGGCTTGACCAACTCAACATCACTCACGTCAATGGGCGCTTTTCCTTAGCTGTTACAATGTAATAAGAGTTAATCGGAGAGGCAGTTTCTGTAAGCAGGGCAATAAAGATGAGGCTAGAAACAACACCAGAATGTTTCCTTCCTGCCTTCCTTACAGGATTAGCCCTGTAAAGTGGAAAGAAACAAAAGGAGATTTCTTCCAACAATCGGTTCTCCCAACTGCTTAGAAAGTTAACAACCAGTTCTCCCAAATAGGTGCGAATCGGCTGAATCCCACCACTTCTGAGCTCCCTTTGCAATCACTGGGCAAAAGACTGCCTAAGTTCCAAAAACCAAGAAGCTATGTGGAATCATTTCAAGCAGAATAATTTCAGAGATCCAGTTTCTTCACTGTTCCAAACCTGTAGACAGCTCTTGTGGATCTTGCTGAACTACAGCAAATTACCAGCTACATATGCTGGGAACAAACAGCCATATATTCTGGGAACTGTTAAGAAGGGGCTGTCTTCATCCTCTTTCTCTCACACAAACTTTCCAAACAGAGTTGCCTTGTTGTCCTCTGGGGTGCACTCCCTCCCTCCCAGGGATCCAGGCTAGTTGCAACCCACCACGGCTAGGTTCACACACTCTACTAAATTAACATGTCTTATTTATGGATTAAGGTGGAGTGATGCGGTGGCCTAGAGGTGGAGCTCTCATCTCACAATCAGGAGGCAGTGAGTTCAATCCTAGGTAGAGGCAGATATTTCTCTCTCTGGGCATGATGATAGCAATAGCAGTTAGACTTATATACCACTTCATAGGGCTTTCAGCCCTCTCTAAGCGGTTTACAGAGTCAGCATATCGCCCCCACAGTCTGGGTCCTCATTTCACCCACCTCGGAAAGATGGAAGGCTGAGTCAACCTTGAGCCGGTGAGATTAGAACTGCTGAACTGCAGATAACAGTCAGCTGAAGTGGCCTGCAGTACTGCACCCTAACCACTGCGCCACCTCAGCTGATGAGAATGTATCTACTGAAAAAAAAACTCCCCATTGGTGACAGGAAGGGCATCTGGCCAGTAAACACTCAGCTCAATTTAGTTGCCCCAACTCCACCCCACAACGGATTATGTGGTCACTAAAAGAGGATGATGATTTATGTATTAATGTGATGTGTGAATCTGCCTACTATGTTAACATGTTATATGCCTACCTGACCACTGTATTCACCAAACCATAGCTTAAAAAGGCCCTGCCTTTTTGTGTGAATGCAATGTCTGTGTAAATATTGAGTATCTTATGAATTGCATAAGGCAGCCATATCTCATCTTGACAAGGTGCATTGCACCACAGAGGCTTCAGTGAGGTGTAGCTATAGCATGATTTACCTTACCTGTGCATGCCTGAGCATAGCCTCCAAAATAACAGGAAGGGGATTGATGTTGTAGCTTTGCTTCACTTTTAGAAACAGTGGGCTACGTAGGCCATCTTTGACTTACAACAGTTCATTTAGTGACCATTCAAAGTTACAACCGCACTGAAAAGAACAGCTTATTACCATCTTTCATACTTAAGACAACTGCAGTATTCCCATGGTCAGACGCTCAAAATTCAGATATTTGGCAATTGATTTATATTTATTTCTTTAAAAAAACATTTTTAAAATTGAGTTAGAGAGTATTATAAAATACAAAATGCAAAAGTAAATAGAACAGCAGTGGTGGGGAGGGAGGAAGAGAAGTAAGGAAAGATGCGGGAGGGGGGAAGAAAAAGAAGCATTGAGTTCTAACTGTCTCTGTTGCAGTAGAATAAGGCATTAACAACAGATCACAACTTTGTGTTTTACCATAAACCAATCATTTCTATAAAGATCTATTGGTCTAACCTTTAAAATCCAAAATCAAAGTTTTATTCTTTTCCACATCAAGCACAAAGTTTAGAAGTGGTCTCCATTTGGAAACAAAAGTACTTACGTTCTTCTCTTTAATCAAAGTTGTCAGTTTTGCCATTTCAGCCAACCCCATCAACTTCTACAACCAGTCTTCCATGGTAGGAGGCAAATGGTTCACATTTATGTTCCAGGGTCACCTTTTGCCAATGGCGAAGCCAGATTCCCTTAACCATCATGTTACTAATTTTAACAATTGCAGTGCGTCAAATTGCAAAGCATCCCTGGCCTGCTCTGGAGTTGCCTAAGCAAGGGGGATGGGAAACTGATGAAGCAGCATGACAGCCACAAACAGAAGCACATTCCAGGCATATCTTTCTCAAGGCTGTCTCCCAGGTTACCCACAGCAGCCGGAGGGGGAGTGATCTCTACAGCCTGCGAAAGTGCTCCATTGGAGAATGTGATTTATGACACACCCTGGGAGGAGGTGGGGAAACAGAGTCATAATTGGGCCATAAATTATGTGTGGTCAGAACTGGCTTCACCTGGGTATGTGCCAACATGTCCCTCCTAATAAATAACTGGATTTTTTTTGAAGCTTGGTTCGAGGCTCATGATTTAATTAGGGCAACTCTGACACAGTGATTCACTTAACAACCATGGCAAGAAAGGTTGAAAAATGGGGCAAAATTCACTTAACAGCTGTCATACTTAGCAACAGAAATTTTGGGCTCCTTTGTTGCCATAAACCGAGAACTACCTGCATTCCCCAGTGAAACAAGAGAAGAGAGCTTGTTCATTATTGAATGGAAGTGCTCATCCTAAGCTTTTCACAGTCTTCATGTATTGTTCATTATGAGGGTTAAGGAGACAGTGGTAATTTAAAGTGCAGTCACATGCTATTAAATTATAAGGCTAGACATAGTGAAATAGATCATAGAAATAAAAGCATCAAGATAGCTACTGATTTCTGAAAGGTTTACTCCATTAATGGAATAAATGGATCTCTAACCTTGGAAAGTTTTTATTGTATCAGGCAGGCTAATATAGGATTTTGTTGGGGGGAGGGAGGCCTTTTAATCTTAACTGATGATGAGCATTTGAATCTTCTTGAATGATTTACTCTCAACAATAGCATATTATTATAGAAATTAATAGAAATTAATCAATATCATTAAAAATATGTGTTACCTTTTTGGAGAGTTTTACATGTGTGTTGCATTAAATTTTCATTTATTTAATTTGTTTGCTGATTAACCTTTAGTGTAGCAGTCTCATGTTCAGACTATAGCTTCGAGAAACTACCTATTTTCTTAAAAAGCATACTTAAGGATGGACGGATTATATTCAATCTCATTCATAGAGATACTGAAGGATTTCATGCATTATTCATTTCTATCAGCTTTCCTTTAAATGAAAGGGGGGAGAAAACAAAATAGCAGAATATTAACTGTTCACATCTTTCACCTAATAAAGGAAATTTGGACATGTTTTATTGATTATGTACCATCCAGTTGGTGTCAACTCTTAGCAACTGAAACAATGGATTTTATCCATGACACTCAACCCTCAACTTGGTCTTTAAGATCTTCCAGTGATTCATTCATCACACCTGAAACTGAGTTCATTTACCTATTGCTGGATATTTACTAACCCTATACATCCCCCCCCCCTAAAGATATGTATTTTGTTTTGTTTTTTAATGCAACTGTTTTTTTCTGGCTGCCTCCTTCCCACAAAAGTTGGGTGAAGGATTATGTGTAGTCTGTTTAAGAATATTTTTCTTATTGGTAAATTGAAATTCATCAATGACCAGGAAAGATTGCTTTCATATCCTTAGTCTTAATTGCAAACCTGATTAAAACTTCCAAGTTTCTTGACTTTCACAGGAAATCCCCAATGAGCTGTGGTGGCACAATGGTTAGAATGTGGTACTGCAGGCTACTTCTGCAAACTGCTGGCTTTCAGCAGTTCAAATCTCACTATGCTGACTCTGTAAGCTGTATATAAGTCTAAGTGTCATTGCTATTGCTACAACCATTTGTTTAGTGACCATTCTAAGTTATGACCATGCTGAAAAAGTGACTTATGACTAGTCCTCACACTTACAACTTTTCAGCATCGTTACAGTCATACAATTGCAATTTAAGCAACTGGCATGTATTTACAATAGTTGCAGTATCCCATGGTAATGTGATTGCCTTTTGGGATGTTCCCAGCCAGTTTCTGATAAGAAAAATCAATGGAGAAAGACAGAATCACTTAACAACTGTCCCCAAAAGTTTTTAAAATCAGGCAAAACTCACTTAATGAGTTTTGCATTGTTCAAGGCCTGGTCACAGCTGACCTCCCATCCTTGTCTTAAGAAGCACAACATTTTGCATAGGTAGCCTACTAAGAGCAAATCCTTAAACAGAATTGATAGTGGGTTAAGTATTAAAAATATGATCTCCATTTATGTGCATGCCATTTGACTGCACGAGTCAAAAAGAGGGCTGTGAAAATATCTACGGACCCCTCACATTCTGGACATAAATTGATTCAACTTCTATCCTCAAAATGATGCTATAGGGCACTGCACATCAGAAGAACTAGACACAAGGAGAGTTTTTTCCTAAATGCCATCACTCTGCTTAACAATTAATTCCCACAACACTGTCACTAATTTACTGAGAATGTATTACTATTATTCTTCTCTTCCTTCCTAGTATCTGTCTCTCCCCACTTATGACTATAACAATGTTGCTTGTATCTTTCAATTTATATTGTTTTTATTTGTTTCCTAGTATGATTTGATATCTTTTTAATAACCTTCACTATCACTAAGTCTTGTATCTTTTTATTCTTGATGATTCTATTTTATTCTCCTTATGGACACTGAAAGCGTATACAACAAGACAAATTCCTTATGTGTCCAATCACACTTTGCCAATAAAAAATTCTATTCTATTCTATTCTATTCTATTCTATTCTATTCCATTTGCCCTGGAAGAACCTCCCACCCAGAAAATCACAATGAAATGTGCATGTTGAGTTTGGTTTGGTTTGTATTTCTTTGATATTCATGTTGCATTCTTCAGATTTTAATTCCAAACTATAGAGGGAAGGACTATAAACCTAGAACAGATTTATAAACCCAGCGCTTTAACCTTTTCAGTACTATGGATCTTGATTGGTTGTTCCTTACACCTCTTCTTCCCAGGTTACCGAGGCCGTTAAACAGGAGAGAAAGAGGATGGATAATGAATCAAAATATGGAACACTGAAAAGGTCAAAGTATTAGAGTTTACTATTATCTTCATGTAATATATGAGGCATTAAGATTCTCACGCCACAGTCTTCTGACAAAGAATGTAATGAGAACTATAAATAATAAACAGCACAACATGAATCTGTTCCCTTGATGATGACTGTGACTAAGCAAAGGGAATAAATCCTTAATCCATTCTTGCTGAACTATAAAAGATGAAGGGTTTGTTCATGCTATTGAAAGACTCAAACATGAGAGGCTTTTTTGAAGAGTTTGATGAGTTATGCAAAATTATAGATGATTGCATTGTCAATAATAGTGTACCCTTCAGGACGAAGCTAAGTACAATATTCAGTTGGAGTTCAATTTTTTGCTATACTTTTTTTGTGGTGGAAAGTATATAGCAACCTTGTAAATGCTCTCTTTCTGGCATTGTTTCAATTTACAACTAATGGATAAGTATTGCCAGAGGTTATGCTGGAAAGAAAGAAAACAAAAAAACAAAATGCTCCATTTATGCTGAACCTTAAAAAAGGAAGAAGAAATATGGATTTTGCCTCAACATGTGAAAAAAGGCAGCTTGTCAACCTGAATTACCTTATTATAAATGTCAGAATACACCCTTAATATCTCTCTCATTGTTGAAAGAATGTGTTTCCAAATAATGTCACCTTACAATCGGCATGCTCAGATAACCTTAGTCCTTTTTAATATATAATATTTTTTATTAAAGTTTAAAAATAGTTACCTTGTGGTAATACCTTGTGGCATTTATTTAATAAATAAATAAACAAACAAAATACAAAGATTAAAAAACTAATGCAAACTAAGAAAAATATAAAAAATAAAAAACTGTAAAGAGGAGGGGAAAGAGAGTAATCATATAATCTAGATTTAAATAAAACAGTATTTATAGGGGACACCAATTTTTTAGCCAATCATCAGCGAAATTACTTTTATTAACCCTCAAATGTACACCATTCATTATGTTACTCTTTTTGCCGTGTTTTTATTGGGTTTCTGTGCTCAAAATAGCCCTGGAAAGATTTCTAATTATGTCACTCCAATTACAAGTCTGCTGTGAACTGATAGTTAAGGACAACATTATTTGAAGGAACATCTTTCCCCAGTCACATCTAGTTGACCTCTGCTGGGGAGGCAGCAGAGATGGGTTGCTGCCAGTTCAGCCCAGTTCGGTCGAACCGGTAGTGGAATTCAGGCCTGGGTAATAGAACCCGTAGTCACCCAGGCCTGCCACACCCCCGAACTGGTTGCCTCGCTGCCACTTAGCTGCCACCATTTTGGATTTTAGTGACTGTGCATGTGTAGTTCCCTGTAAATTGTTCTGCACATGTGCAAAGAACAATTTACATTGAAAAGTGCAAATGTGCACAGTGTGCATATGGCACATGGGTTGTGAACCAGCAGTAATGCCGGCAGCAACCCACCCATGGAAGGCAAGGAATGTTATGAGTCCCCTTCTCCTATGGAGGTCCATCAAGTGGGATCAAGGAGAAGGACATTCTCTGTGGTAGCTACCTCCCTGTGGAACACCATCCCCTGCAGAGATAAAATTGGCTCCCATTTTTAATACTCCTTCACAAGATCCTGTTGGAAGAAATAACCTTCTGGGTTCAGTTCCAAGTGGGGAGAAAGACACTGGAAACATGGTGGCTCTTTGGAAAGATGGTTTTAATGGTGGGCAGGACCACATGGTTTGAAGTCCTGGGGAAAAAGGGAAGAAATGCTGAGAGTGCCCTGGTTTTATGCCCTCTCTGGGCGTTTGAAATTGAGCTTGTATTCTGATTGGTTGTCAGACTCCCATGGAGCCATGCAGGGGCAACCCTATAGACTGCCCTGAGTCCCAGGCTTGGTTGAGCCTTGCTGGGTGATGTAATCTTCCCAGGTGCCATGTGGTGAGATGGGTAGAGGGTTAATCCTATCATGTCCTGAGGGCCATGTCTTAATCCCATCTTGCTGGAGCTGAAGAGGGGAGCAGGGAGTTTCTCCATTTCTTATCCAGGGAAACATAATATTCTGCCTTTTCAATATTTCCTAGAATATTTCATTCTTCTATAAGAAGGGTGGGTCCTAATTTCTTACAACCCTGAAGACATTTCTTTGCCAAAAATTCTGGGGACTGTGAAGTGGGATAGAGCCCATCAAATGGCTCATTTAATTGTTGTCACCAGGGAGTGGAGATTATTGTATTCTATTGTTTCTGTATTGGGCTTTTACCTTTGTGAGGCACCTGGAGTCACTGAGAATGAGTTGGGCGACCATATAAAGTTTGTCAAATAAATAAAATAAATAGTTCAGATTTAAAATGTGGCCCATCTCTAGACTTTGCAATTGCTGAATCATGAAACTATTTCCCAAAAGGGTCTTGGACTCTTTTATTCTAGAGTTATTCTTCTCAATCTTTGCAACTGTAAAAAGTATGGGTTTCGACTTTCAAAATTCCTCTGCCAGCATTTCTTTTGCCTTCTTTTGGTTTCTGCAATGGCAAAGAAAATATTTTAATAAATTCACCCTAGAGGATTTTATCTCATTAAGCTTGCAACAATTGGTTGTCCAATAGTGCAAGAAGTTCAAGATACAAAAACTGGATGAGACAGTGAATGATAAACCCTTTATTTTGATTGATTGGGAATCTCAAACCTAGGAGAATCTTAGAAGGAAAGTACAAGCACCATGTTGCTTTACTTAACAAAGTTAAGGCTTTGCCAGATGTGCTCCACAGTAGGTGACTGATTAACAGGCTGCCCAGGAGTAGAGTCACAACTTTATCAAGTATAGACAGCAATCCCTCATTATTTTGTGCCAATTTTTTTTTAAAGAAACTTGCTTGAACTAGTTTAGACATTTGCAAAAGACAAACTCAGCTGGAACAACTCCTTGCTTAGTGCTATAAGCAGAACTAATACCAGTTCCATCTTGGTTTCTAGCAAGTATCCTAGAAGTATCAAGTATCTTGATACTAGTATCTCATTCTCATTTAAGCACCTCTTGTGTGTAACTCAGCAGTGTATAAGTGTAGTATAAATTTATCAGCTTTGTATGTTATAGCTGTAGACATTTCAGCAAAGATATTCAGTGGATATCAGAGCAGAAAATTTGAATTAGGATGTGTGGCCTTTGGGAGACTGACAAAGAGATACTGCCAAGAGAACAGGATGATAAGAGGTAGCATAGGCCACATCTGGATAGTGGACAGGGCTCAAAAGAGACTCTCCCTAGTTTCTCAAGTGGTGAAGGGTAGGGACAGAGAAATATGGGTAAGGTAAAGTAGAATTACCCTATTTGTTGGAGCATAAGATGCACTTTCCTCCTAAAAGTGGGTGAAAATTTTGGTGCGTCTTATACAGCAAATGTTGCAGCGGGGGGAGAGGAGTTGGTGCTGTGGTGATCAGCTGTTCTAGAATGGACCACGGTGGCAGTGTTAAATGGGCCACAGCAAACGGGCAGTGGTGAATGGGTGGCGGTGAATGGGCCACAGTTGAAGCGAACGGGCTGTGGCAGCGAATGGACAGTGGCAAACGGGCCATGGCAAACAGTCCAGATGACTACCAGAAGGATGCTGGGAGGCAGAGGCAGATTTTTTCTCTTGTTTTCCTCTCCAAAAAAGCTCTTATAGTCTGGAGCATCTTATAGTCCGAAAAATACAGTAGCTCTTCTTTTTGTGATTCCTATCTGGTTTGCCCCAAATGCCCTTCAAAGGCGGACCCCTATGGAGAACATCGCAGTAGTCCAATATTCTGAGAACACAGGGGAGCTCATGTGGGACCTGGAAGCCATTTTGTAAATAAGAATGATGCTTCACGTAAAAACGTGCTAATGTCCAGATTGAGCAAGGGATCCAGCCGAGACTCAGAGTGACATATGTAGACCCATTGATTTTGTGCAATATTGGCTAAACTGGAAATGGGCTAAGGGACAGAAACAAAGAGTAAGAAAGATGTGCTGTTGCTGAGGCAAAAGCAATTTTTTGATGTTCTTCTAAGTGGCTAAACCTATTCCGAGTCCTGAGAATCAATCTACAACTCAATTTTCTTGACCCCTGGAAGTTGTTTATCCTAAGTCACTATGCTCAGAAACATTATTTCCGGTTCTGGCTTGGCAGCTAACATTATGCTGCTCCTTTCTCAATTGATCACGAGGCTTGTCGCATAATAAATTCAGCTTGCATTTGTAGCATATTCTCTGTGCCATTGAGGTAATAAACTTTATTTGTTCGTCTTGTATATATGAAAAACAATGCTTGAGAATCCTAGATTGTCTTAATTCTGGTATAAAACTCTACTTGGCAAAGATAATGATTGTTTGGCACCTAAACATAACCTTCATTTAATGATCAACATTTATTTACTGACTCAGCTGGAGCACTCTTATTGATGTGCATTGACTTTTATTTGTCCTTTCATTCTCTCAAGAGCACTTGAAGGTTAATCTAAAAGATAGCCCTACACAACTGTGTATTATCAGAAAAGGGTCCCCAATGGGAATGTTGTCATTAGAGCCAATAGCAAATAACTTGTGAGCCGAACAAATAACTCCTTGCATTGCTTGGAATCACTAATGAGGCTCATTAGTTTCTCATGATTTATTCATAGCTCTTTAATAATTTACCCAGTACTGTAGATGCTCATGGATTGCAACTCGCTAAAAGGATGAGGTCCCTGACCCAAGAGGACTAAGAGGGAGGGAAAGTTAACACAGCCTGTGCTGTGTTTAGATTAAGCAAAAGAATCAATTGAAATGGAATGAAAGCAGATAAGTCTATAATATGATGAATAGGAGTAAAGGCTGCAATGTTTTGTTAAACGCATGTGACCAGGAGCTTAGGAAGATAAGCAAATCACTCCCGGTGCTGCCAAGAAATAACAAGATTTTTTTTCAGGCATTATGGGGATCCATCCATCACTATCTTTTTAAAGACTAATATTTAGCTACTGAACCCCTGATGGTGATGATACACAACAAAAAAGGAATACAAGACAGGAAATCTGTTTCTGAAACACTCTCAACTGCAAATTAGCCAGCCACATTTTACCTTGGCATATGGCATGTTATTAATGGTTATTTTATGTTTAGTGACTGCTATGAAACCATAACAACATATGGGGTTTTTAAATTTTATTTTTTATCTTGCCTTTATATTTTTATAAATAACTCAAGGTGGTGAACATAGCCAACACACCTTCCTCTTCCCATTTACTCAACTGTGAGTTGAGTTGGAATGAGAGAGAGAATGAGTGGTCTAGGGTCACCCAGTTGTCTCTCATGACTAAGGCAGGACTAGAACTCACAGGCTTCTGGTGATTGGCCCAATGTCATCCATCCAGCTTTCATACCTAAGGCGGGACTAGAATGCATTGGCTCCTTGTGATTGTTCCAATTCATCCATCCAGCTTTCATACCTAAGGCATGACTAAAACTCCCAGTCTCTTAATTTCTAACATGGTAAACATTAGACCAAAGTGGCTCTTATTGAGTACATGACAGATTAGTTAATGTTGGGTAAGAATGTCATGCAAACACAAGAAATAAAAAATAAACATTATTTATAGTGGGCAATTACAGAGATCTTTGAATTGTGGAAGGATATGTTTATTTATTCATTAGATGCCAAAACTGAAAAGTGCTTAAGCTTCCTGTGACTATTATTGCTTTTCAACTTGCCAATGAACTGGGGGGAGGGTAGGGGGAAGTTGGAATAAGGAGGCTACAATCTTCAGCTTTGGGAGCCAAGGACACTTTTGCAGATGTCTGCCAAGATGTGGACTGTTCTCAAAACAAAAGGCTGATTCCCAATTGGACAATGTGATCCGTTCCATGGGAGGAGGGGTGAAACTCATCTTTAACTATGCAGGGCTGTGCAGGAAAATATATATTTGGTTTTGCTTTTCTTCAGTGCTGAAATGATGTACTCAATAAAGTTTTGCTTTTTGGGTTTTAAAATTCCTGAAGACGCCTACTTTTATTGGGTCCATTAGTTGGATGGTTGACATTAGATTTATACCCCTAACTTTCAATCAGGAAATATGAGTAGGTGCCTGGCCCAAAGCCACCTATCAGCTACTGTGACCATAAGGTGGACTATATCTGGACTTCTACCCTCCAAGACCAACAAGTAGGTGCCGTTGGTTCTTATTTATTTATTTAGCATAAGGGATGAAATACATAGATAGCAGCAGTAAAGATGTATGGAAAGAACACACAATATGGCAGACCCAAGATGAACATATGTTGTTAGTTTTGAAGGTATAAGAAATTCAAAAAGTTGTATATTAAGTTACAAGTTACATTTTAAAATACGTCCCTTCATAAAATAAAATAAGTGCTCTATATATTAATACCTAGGCCATTTATCCAATTGAGAAGGGAACAGCATTCCATGCGTCTTGGGTGTTTTGTCATGCTGGCCATATGACCACGGAGACGTCTTCAGACAATGCTGACTCTTCGGCTTTGAAACAGAGATGAGCACCGCCCCCTAGAGTTGGGAATGACTAGCACATATGTGCAAGGGGAATCTTTACCTTTTCTGATAAACAAGTTTCTTACATGTGTCCAGGGATAGCAGGGATAACTATCTTCAGAAACCATGAACAATCCCAGAACCTCCAAACCCTATTAGTATCTTTGCTTTTGGAATTTCAAACAAGAACTGAGCAACTAAGTGGCCAATAACAGCAGGAATAAGAAAATGATTCTCCTCAGAAAGAAAGGCTTTGGGGATATTATGCCCAACAGCCCGCTAAAACCTGGAAATGATGGTGGTTGGGGGCTTTGCAATTGTAGGTGTCCCATAATCTTTTAAAGTATTCCTCCAGCATTTAAACAGTGTGAGTCCAAGCAACAAATACACTATTTTGCATATTATGCTTCATCTCCAAAATACGGAAATGGTTGATAGTTTGCAGATTTTTAGGGTCAAATGGATAAGTTTTGTGTCTTGTTTATTCCAACTTTCATACTGTCTCACAGTTGTAAAAGAGAAGCATCCACATCATATTTTTGTAAGCCATGCTGTGAGTTGAAGCTGCATTGCTGTAAGGTTGCTGTAGCAACAAACTTGTGTGCTTAAGAGTCACATACGAGACATTTTCACTCTTTTTTCCAAATATACTGCTACCCAAAGTTACCATTGCTAAGATCAATATGGTGTATAAAAGTTGAACCTGAAAATGAATGAAGAACTCTGACATAAGTAGACGTTAGAAATTTAATTGGTTACAGTATGCTTCTCTTTGCTATGTTTCCTGAGGTGGTCTAGTAAATCGTTCTTTTGAATAGGCTTTTTAACGGTGCCTTTCCACCAAAATAGACATGTAAAGGTTATTAGAAGATCTTGTGATAATCCCAGTAGCTATATCAAGGCTTTGAGAGGCAGTTTGGTATAGTGGTTAAAGCACCAAACTACAAACTGGGAGAAAATGTGTCCTGCCTTAGGCACAGAGACAGCCCTAGGAATCAGGCAAGGACAAACCTTGCCAAGGAAACTCCAGGGAAGCATCCAGGCAATTGACAGGAGCCAATATTAACTCAAAGTCACCCTAAAAGAAAAAAAACAAAAACAAAACGAAGACTTCAACACTGCCTCACCGAAGAAGAGGTTTTGATCTCATTATGGTGGTACCAATAAAGCTAAATGGCTGCCTATTAAATACCTTAAATTCTTTTGAAGAAACAAGGTAAATATAGCAGACTTGTAAGAAAACAGGATAAAAGTTTGATAGATCTAAAATAGGTATACTGATATTCATCACTAGGAATCGAACTATTCCCCAAACTGCCTCTCAAAAGTTAAAATCATTTTAAGTTTAATATTTAATTATTGTGGTAGACATTTCAATGGCTATGTTACACAGAGCAGAAATTCATTATGGTTTACAATGTACACTGTACGGTGGTGCAGTGGTTAGAGTGCAGGTTGAATGGTCAGGTACAATATATTGGAGAGACAGTCTGTTTCCTTTCTCCAGTGTTTTGGGTTGCTGCAGTGAGTTTGTACTCATCTGATTAATGTTTTTATACAGCTATTCTTGTGGGAGGCTGAGTTGTTACTTTGGTAATGAAGCACTTGGTTAGTATGGGTCATATTTCAATAGACTTGCTTTTCTAATTTGCTTTTGTTTCCTCTGCTGATGAGAGTATTCAGGAAGGGTAGTATGTTGTCACTCTTTTTCCCTTTGAAGTTGCTGTTGATTATTTCATATGCATTCTCTAGTCTCCTTTGTTATTATAATAAAGGTGTCATCTACATACTGAAGGATCTATATACTGAGGGTGATGGACACATAAAACAATCATCAAAATACATAAACCCATTAAATACACACACACACAGAGAGAGACACACACACCCTTTTCACAACCCTCTGACAATTAATGCTAAAATTTTGGTCATAATATTAATGCTAAAATTTTGGTCATAATATTAATATAATATTGATATTATAATATTAATATTAAGAAATGTAGGGACCATCTTGGTGAGAAGGTAACAGCATTCCATGTGCCTTCGGTGTTTAATCATGCCGGCCACATGACTACGGAGATATCTTCGGACAGCCCTCGCTCTTTCGCTTTGAAATGGAGATGAACACCACCCCCTAGAGTCGGGGACGACTAGCACATATATACAAGGGGAACCTTTACCTTTATCTTACATTTTGAGTATCAGAAAAATCTTGAAATTCAAGGGGTTGGAGCAGCGTGGATGGGAACGAACTATACTGTTATGACTGAAGGTTTCCTGAACGATTTGCAGGGTGATTTCTCGCATTAAAAAAAATCACTAATAATTTGTTTCTCCGCCGTGTCCAAATAAACATCTTGCAAGTTATCACTTTTATGAGCTGACTATAATTCAAGGTGTGGGGGGGGGGGAGTGCTGATGAGATTCAAAATTAAAATAATAATAAAATTCTCCCAGAGGGAACATTTCTAATTCCTTGTTAAATTATGTCGCATTACTGCCTTCTTTTTTGCAGAATGGCTGCCTAAAACTGCTAGTATATTTGGAACTAGCAGCAACAGAAGAGTTTGTTCCTAAAACAAAAGCAATAAAGAAGAATATTTGTTGCCCAGAGTTGAAACGAGGGGACCTTGGTGCTTCCTGAGTTTAGTTGTTTTCTTGCAGGGGTTTCATTATGCAAACTAGATATCAGTGTTAGCACAAAATGTTTCAAACAGAAGCCTTTCTTCCCTATCCAATACATAGGATATTGATATACATATTTAACAATATCTGGCAGTCAATATGACATAAATAACGCAAGATCTGTAGAAGAGATAATTGTTTACAAAAGAGCTTTATTCAACTTCTTCTTAATTTACTCTTTTACCACTTTAGGTGTCAAGAGAGATGCAAAGTTCTGCTTCTTGCTCTTATTGGCTTCAATAAATTGTTGTTTGATGCTTTTTAGTCTGTCTTTGATATTGTTTCCCCATCTTCTGTAAGAGTATGTGTTTTCTGCTGTGTGGCCCCTTGAATTTGCTTTAGTGGCATTGTGAGATATAGAATAGAATAGAATGAATGAGCTGGGACGGATCTTGAAGCTCTTCCACTCCAGCCTCCTGCTCAAGCATGAGAACCTATACCATTTCAGTTGTCTAGACTCTCCTTAAAACTGTCTAGACTCTTCTTAAAAACCTCCAGTGATGGAACGCCCACAATTTCTGAAGGCAAGCTGTTTCTCAGGTTAATTGTCCTCACTGTTAGAAAGTTTCTGCTTAATTCCAGATTGCTTCTCTCTTTGATTAGTTTCCAACGATTGTTTCTTGTCCTATCCTCTGATGCTTTGGAGAAAAATTTGGCCCCCTCTTCTTTGTGGCAGCCCCTCAAATACTGGAATACTGCTGCCATGTCACTCCTAATTTTTCTTTTCTTTAGACTAGCCAAACCCAAATCCTGCAGCCGTTCTTCATACATTTTGGTGTCCAGGCTTTTGATCATCTCTGTTGCTCTCTTTGAACTTCTTCCAAAGTCTCAACCTCTTTTTTGTAGTATAGTAACCAGTTGCAGTATTCCAGGTGTGATTTTACTAAGGTTTTATAAAGCAGTACTAATACCACACAATCTTGATTCTATGCCTCTGTATATGAAGATGTATTTGTTTAGCATATGACATATGCTAAATATGCAATATATATAGCAATATATATTAACATTTTACTTAGATTAATAAAACACAATAAAATACAAATGTTAAAAGATCTATGTTCAAATACCAATGTCTAAGCCATCTAACCATTGAAGCACAACATTGTTTATATGAAAAAAAAATCAGATACTGGACTGGTATATGCCCTCAATTTTCAGCCAATCACAATGTGATCTACAGAATATGAACATTAAAATGTTGATTTTCTGGATCAATTTCAAATCTGAGGAGAACTTGGTTGCTGTGGTAGACCATCCTACATCATTGGGTTTTTTCCTGCTCATAGCTAGGAGTGTGAGGTTGTGAGATAGCAAGAATATTCCAGATAGCTTCCATCTACCTCATGTGGGGAGTCTGGCAGATGGTCATTATTTTAATTTCCTGCAGAACCATTCTGTAAAGGGCACTATGGGAAATTCCCTCTCAAGAGGTGTAGAGCTAGTTCCATCTGTTGTTTTAAACAGGATTTTTCTTTTCTTTAAATCAGTGTGCTGTGAATCCTACACAGGCCTCATTTTATGGTTATTTTGGGGTCCTTTGCTTGGGCTCCTTTTGCTAGACACCCTGAACATTCGCTTAGAGGACTTTTACGTCTCAATTCCCAACAAATTCACTGTCTGCTGTTGGATTGCTAAAAAGACCAACATATGGAGACTAAAACATATGAAGAACGGTTGCAGGACTAGGGAGGACTAGGGGAGACATGTTAGCAGTGTTCCAATATCTCAGGGATTGCCACAAAGAAGAGGGAGTCAAACTATTCTCCAAGGCACCTGAGGGTAGAACAAGAAGCAATGGGTGGAAACTAATCAAGGAGAGAAGCAACTTAGAACTGAGGGGAAATTTCATGACAGTTAGAACAATTAATCAGTGGGACAGCTTGCCTCCAGAAGTTTTGAATGCCCCAAAACTGGAAGTCTTTAAGAAGATGCTGGATAGCCATTTGTCTGAAATGGTATGGTGTTTCCTGCCTAGACAGGGGGTTGGACTAGAAGACCTCCAAGGTCTCTTCAAACTCTGCTATTGGATTGGATTGTACATTAAATTAAGGACAGAAATGTCTTTAATGCATGCGTAAGTACACATGTGAGAAAGAATCATGATCCTGACTGTTTTCCTGAATATTACAATATTCATCTAAGATTGTCCTGACATTTTGAACAAAGAGTGGGAACTCTGTGGCTCCTCTATAGTGTGATGTTTTTGTTTGAAAGCTTGTGTACAAGAGATCTGCCCTTGGCATTTAATAATTCTTCAGTTGTTTATTGTTTTCATATTGTTGCCAGAATCTTCCAGAATCTAAGCATTCTGTCAACTACATCAAGTATATACTCAAGTAGTGGGATTCAAAATTTTTTTACTACCAGTTATGTGTGCGTGACTTGATGGGTGTGGCATGGCTTGGTTGGCATGGCTTTTGAGAGTGGCAGGGGAAGGTTACTGCAAAATCCCCATTTCCTCCCAATCAGCTGGGACTCAGGAGGCAGGGAATAGAAGGTGGCAGGGCAGTCAGAGGTGGTATTTACTGGTTCTCTGAACTACTCAAAATTTCCACTACCAGTTCTCCAAAACTGGTCAGAACCTGCTGAATACCATCTCTGATATACTCTGAGAACTATTCTAGAGGATCTCTCTTCATCCACATTCTCTCACAGAAAATACTTAGACTGAGTTATTCTTTATGCTCCCACCTCTAACCAGCCTACTATGTTCCACCACAATCAGAAGATTTAGAAGTTTTCACAATGTACCGCAATTGTTTCAACTTGTTCCCAACAGTTTCCTGAAGTTAAGTTTTCAGTAGCAAGTAAATGAATCAACTTCACAATGTGTCATATCTCACACACCAGCTGCTCGACTAAATTTTGTTGGTTGTTCTAATCCAGTTAAGGTTCTCCTGGCAAGTGAGATCACTGGAAGGCAGAGTATAGCATATGGAATGAGCCTTTACCATTGTGCAACATTTTCTGCCTGTAGACATCATACTAAGTTATAAGGTGTTTTATTTGTTTAGGGTTAGACATGGTGTGTGAACTCACCCATTCTGGCTTAGCGTTGTGCTCAGACTAGACTTATGAATCAGTATGCAACATGGTTTAAAAGTTTAGTTTAGTTTAGTTAATTTAGTTGTCATGTGTGAATCACACTCTTGTGTATACGTGTGTTGTTCATGTAATTCATTTGATATGTAAGTAGGATTATTTTAATGAGCATGAAATGGTTTTCATGAGTTTTTAGCTCTTAAGTTATGGATCAGCAAGCAAAGTCATTGTTTGGGGAAATGTTTTTATTCCTAGTAATACAACAGGAGGAACATCTGGATCTAAATGGAACTGTTTTGTTTTATAAAAAAAGGATTTTACTAGTAAATATACATATAAATGAATATTGTATGAATATACATTTATACAGGGAGACATGATAGCAGTGTCCCAATACTTAAGGGGTTGCCACAAAGAGGTGGTCAGCCTATTTTCCAAAGCATCTGAAGGCAGGTCAGGAAGCAGAGGATGGAAACTAAATAAAGAGAGAACCAACCTAGAATGAAGGAGAAATTGCCTAACAGCTAAAACAATTAATCAGTGGGGCATCTTGCCTCCAGAAATTGTAGGTGCTCCAACACTGAAGGTTTTTAAGAAGTGGTTGGACTATCATTTGTCTGAAATGGTATAGAGTTTCCTGCCTGAGAAGGGGGTTGCACTAGAAGACCTCCAAGATCCCTTCCAACTCTGTTATTCTGTTAAATAGGTAAAAAAATACATCCCTCTAATTTGCAATCCCATTTGCTGCTGGTGATTAATGGGTCAAAATTTGCTTTGCAATTTCTCTTCAGTATTTCCCCCCATAAAATAGGATTTGTTTTTTCGGTTTCCTCCACATATGACATTTGCACTGATCTGTAATCAATATTCCACTGTTGTTTTTCCCATGGTGTTATTTTTGGACAGCCAAACCAATTGTATTCCAAATCAGCTTCAGTGGATTTGAAATCTCAAAAATCCAATCCCACCTGAACTCAAAGCTCCCCAGTGCATTTTACAAGCAACTTTAATCTTAATAAGATAAGATTGCTTGTAAGATTTACTCAATGTAAGAAAATCTTATATTAATCTTTCTTGCTTCAGAATAATTAAGAAGTGGAATTATTGTACTTATATTTAAGAATCTATTTTAACTATTTTTTTAAAGTTGATGGTGATTTTGAGACTCAGAATGGACTGGCCTAGACTAAACTAAACTAGGCTAGACTAGAATAACTTTATTGTACCTTTGAATATACACTAATCGGCATACATCAAAATGAAATTTCATTACATACAGCTCTCAAAGGGTCACCACCTCCATAACTACATACAGGTTATACACTACATGACCATGACAGCATGCATGTATCAGGGGTGGGTTTCTCGCCCCGTTCCAACCGGTTCGGTTGGAACGGGGCCGGCGGCATCCTCGTGCACGTGTGCAGTGCACGCATGCATACTAGCGCCTATGCAATGCTCCAGCTGCTCCTGGAGGATCGCGCAGGCGCTGTATGCGTTCTGCACATGCGTGGAAGCGCAAAACTCGTCAAAACTGGGTAAGAAACGCGGGCGGGCGGGTGGATCCTTCGGCGTTCCCGGAAGTTACTTACTTCCGGGTTCGCCGACCAACTGGTTCGTGGGGACCGCCGCGAACCGCCTGAAACCCACCTCTGGCATGCATGCATGCATGCATGCATGCATGCATACATACATACTTATGCATATATTATATGACACACAGAAATAACACAGTTTAGTTTGGATGTATACATGGCGAGAGAAATGAATCTTGCGAGTTTACCAGATGGATGGCATAGGGAACAAAACTGTTACAAAATCTGGTAGTCCTACTAGAAATACTTTGAAACCTTTTTTTTTTATTGAATTGCTTTATTTGTATGCCGCCCTTTTCCCTGGGGGGACTCAGGGTGGCTCACAATTCAGGGGGAGGGGGGACAAACAAGTTACAAACATAGAGACAATACATCATTAAAAATACAACAGTCATACTATTCGAGTGGGGTTGAGGTCTCTAGCCCCAGGCCTGTCGGGACAGCCAGGTTTTAAGAGCTACGCGGAAGGTCTGGAGGGTGGTGAGGGTACGAATCTCCACGGGGAGTTTGTTCCAGAGGGTCAGAGCAGCCACCGAGAAGGCTCTCCTCCAGGTAGTTGCCAGCCGACATTGGCCGGCTGATGGAATTCGGAGGAGGCCTAATCTATGGGATCTTATTGGCCTAGTGGAGGTAATTGGCAGTAGGCGGTCTCTCAAGTACCCAGATCCAATACCATGAAGGGCTTTGTAGGTGACAACTAGCACCTTGAAGCGCACCCGGAGATCAACAGGCAGCCAGTGCAGCTCGCGGAGGATAGGTGTTACGTGGGTGAATCGAGGTGCACCCACGATCGCTCGCGCGGCTGCATTCTGGACCAGCTGAAGTCGCCGAATACTCTTCAAGGGCACCCCCATTTAGAGCACATTGCAGTACTCTAGCCTAGGGGTCACAAGGGCACGAGTGACTGTTGTGAGGGCCTCCCGGTTCAGGTAGGGACGCAACTGGTGCACCAGGCGAACCTGGGCAAATGCCCCCCTGGTTACAGCTGACAAATGATGTTCAAAAGTCAGCTGTGGGTCCAGGAGGACTCCCAAGTTATTGAGATTGAGTACAAGCTTGTTAACCCCCATCCAGTCTCTAACCGCTTCAAGGCCCTGGATCATCACGTCCATCGCTTCATTGAGTTGGCATGGGGCGGACAGATACAACTGTGTATCGTCCGCATACTGGCGGTATTTTATCCCGTGCTGTCGGATGATCTCGCCCAGCGGTTTCATGTAGATATTGAAGAGAAGGGGGGACAGGACCGAACCCTGTGGCACCCCATATGTTAGGGGCCTAGGGGTCGATCTCTGCCCTCCAACTAACACCGACTGCGACCTGTCCGAGAGGTAAGAGGAGAACCACCGTAAGACAGTGCCTCCCACCCCCACCTCCCGCAGTCGTCGCAGAAGGATACCATGGTCGATGGTATCGAAAGCCGCTGAGAGGTCAAGGAGTACCAGGATGGAGGCGTGGCCTCCATCCCTGGCTCTCCAGAGATCATCGGTCAATGCGACCAAAGCGGTTTCTGTGCTGTAGCCAGGCCTGAAGCCTGACTGGAATGGATCAAGATAACTGGCTTCCTCCAAGGACTGCTGGAGCTGAAAGGCCACCACCTTCTCAACAACCTTCCCCACAAAGGGGAGGTTGGAGACTGGACGATAGTTGTTAAGAACGGCTGGATCCAAAGATGGTTTCTTCAGGAGGGGTCTCACCACCGCCGCCTTTAAAGCGGGGGGAAAGACCCCCTCCCATAGGGCGGCGGCAACAACCGCCTGGATCCAGCCCTGTGTCACCTCCCTGCTGTTAACAACCAGCCAGGAGGGGCACGGGTCCAGTACACATGTGGAGGCACCTACAGCTCTCATGGCCTTGTCCACGTCCTCAGGGGTAACAGCTTGAAAATCAATCCAGCGATGACCTACCAGATTATCCCTTAGTGCCTCAGCTGGTTCTGCAGTATTGGAGTCCAGGTCCGCCCGAAACCGAGCAACTTTATCCGCGAGGAACTGGACGTAGTCCTCAGCCCTGCCCTGCAAAGGATCACCCGTATCCCTCCTATTTAGGAGGGAACGGGTTATCCTGAACAGGGCGGCTGGGCGCGACTCAGCGGAAGCAATCAGAGTGGCAATATAAGTTCTTTTTGACGTCCTGATTGCCCGGATGTATTCTCTGATGCAGGATGTTAGAAGTGCTCGGTTCGATGCGGATTTACTGGATCTCCATTGGTGCTCTAGGCGTCTCTTTCGGAGCTTCATCTCCTGGAGTTCCTCAGTAAACCAAGGGGCCCTCCTGGATCCACTGCCTCGGAGCGGCCGTAGAGGCGCAATCCGGTTAAGAGACTCCGTCACTGCCGAGTTCCAAGCGGCAACCAGAGTCTCCGCCGGACTGTGGGCGAGAGTATCAGGAATGACCCCAAGCTCTGTCTGGAACCCCAAAGGGTCCATAAGTCGCCTGGGGTGGAACCACCTGGTCGGTTCCTCCTCCCTACAGTGGGGGTTTGGTCTCCGAAAGTCAAGCCTCAGTAGGTAGTGGTCCGACCATGACAAGGGTAAGGTCTCACTACCCCTCAGACCAAGATCACAACTCCACTGCTCCGAGAGAAATACGAGGTCGAGCATGTGACCCGCCAAGTGGGTTGGGCCCCGAATTACTTGGGTCAAGCCCATGGTTGTCATGGAAGCCATGAACTCCTGCACTCCATCAGAGTGTTCACCGAGCGAAGGCAAATTGAAATCCCCCAGAACCATAAGCCTGGGGAACTCAACTGCCAGCTCGGCTACTGACTCGAGGAGCCAGGGGAGGGCTGCTGCAACACTGTTGGGAGGCAGGTACGTTAGCAGCAAACCCACTTGACCCTTGAGGTCCAACTTCACCAGCAGGGACTCACACCTGACAAGCTCCGGAGCAGGGATCCTACGAGGTGCTAAAGACTCTCGGATAACAATGGCCACCCCCCCACCCCTTTTCTGGGCCCGTGGCTGATGAAGCACCTGAAAGCCCTCTGGGCACATCTCTATGAGGGGGACTCCTCCCTCCGGGCCCAGCCAGGTTTCAGTAATACATGCCAGGTCTGCCCTCTCGTCTAAAATTAAGTCCCGAATGAGAGGAGCCTTATGAACTACAGACCTGGCATTTAGCGACAGCAGCCTGAGACCAGGGTCCTGATTACTCACACCATCTGGCCTTGGAGTGGGACTCATAGGGCCGGAAGGAGGGATCTCTGTGATGTAGCGAGCCCTCCTTCCCCGGTAATGGCCTGCCCTAAAGCCCCCGCCGCATCTGCCCCTCCCTGTTAAGACCATAATGCTCCGGCCCACTCCCGTGTCCGTAGTCCCTCTACCCACCCCCATAACCTCTGCATGCTCCGGCAGGCCCTTCGAATCAAACATCCTGAGGCTGGGATTGGCTCAGGCCCCCCTGATACTTCTGCAAAGCACTCTGCACAGAGGGTACCTGGATAAGGCCCCAGCCTACTCAGACATACACAATCACAGAGCCATTCACTCCCCACTAACAATTTAAAACACACAAAAAAATTACAACAATAATAGGGGTTAAAAAGTGGGCACATACAGCAACAGTCACATCATTCACACCTCATTCATAAAAATGCGGAGACTAAAATTGCACAAATCTAGGATGGAAGAATGTGAGAAGGGGGGGGAGAGGTACTCCGCTCCTCTCCCTTCCTATGGCAATTAGTTGACAAAATAGTTAAGAGCCCAGCTCCAATCCACTGAGAGTATACAGAGGGGGGAGGGTGGCATTTCCCCCCCTCTGATAAGGTCGAAAGGTCCCAGGAGTCTAGGTGGTTAAGGGGACTACCAAGGATGTTGGGTCCGGACTGCCAGAGGTGTAGCAAAAAGTAGGGTCTGGGTGGCTGAAGTAGTGTCACTGGGGCAGCAAGAGGTAACGCTGATTGAACCGGTATAATTTGTTCGTAGATATAAAACTCCGAGGGCTGCAGTTGTAGGAAGGGTGGATAAGTGCCAGTTAAGAAGGTGGTAAGGATGACAAAGCAACGACAAAGAGATGGAAAAGGCACCAATAGTGGCCACTGGGGGGAGTCCAAGCTCCCAGCACGCTGCCTCTCTGGAGTAATGGCGTCTGATGCAAGATGACCCAGTAAATAGCAATAGTACTGGCTAGCGCAACACCCCTGAGGTAGTAGCAGCAGCAGCAGATGGCACTGGCCACAACAAAGGGCCCGTCATTGAATTCCTGGAGTCCCAGTCCCAGTCCAAGCAGACAAATAATCAGGTGACGTGGAGCCCTGCAGAGACAGCGGCAAGGTAGAAAGGAAACGCCGCGCCAGAATGGAGGGGGGGGAGTCAACAGAGCTGCGGTGGGGACAGGAAACCAGTCCCTCAGTCTCCCAGTCCAGTCCAGACATCTTTCCTGGGCTCCTCACCCCCTCTTCGGGGCACAAACTAGCCCCTCGGTACTGCTCAGTCAAAGGGAAAGTCAAAGGGAGAGTCCAGCACCTCCCAAAGCAATGAGGCCGAAACCGCCGCCTCTCGCACCCGCTGACCAGCTGTACAAAAGGGCCGACGAAAGAGACCACACCGAGGGAGTCAACGCCGTCCAGGAGCCGCTCAAAGGCAGCCCCCTCCTCAAACAACCACCTCCCTGGAAGGCCCGAACATTGGTGCCCCGCAGGAACCCCTCAGTTACCATATCCGGGCTCCTGGTCACCAAAACTAGTCTCTTATTGTCTTCCAACAACCGGAGCGATGAGGCTCGGCAGCCATTCCCGTTCTCACGCATGCGCCAAACCTCCTCTCAGAGGGGAGCAATAGAAACAGTGAAAGGGTATGTGGGATTCCCTTACAATGCTTTGAGCTCTAAGCACTTAGCACTTATGAGCGTATCCTGAATACTGGGAAGTGAGCTTCCTATGTTCATCTCTGCTGTCCTTACCACTCTCTGTATGGACTCTCTATCTGAGGCACTGCTGCCACCAAACAAAACAGTGATGCAGTTTGTTAAGACAGTCTCAATCATGCCTCTGTAAAAAGCGGCCAGGTCAGAAGGAGAAAGATGTGCTCGCCTCATCTGACGCAGGAAATGCAGATGCTGGTTTGGATGCTTCACTAAGGATGATGTGTGGAGATTGTTGAAGAGACTAAAAGATGATGTTTTCTGTGACATATTGGTCTCATACTCTGACTTTATCCTGGCTACCCACATTTTGCAATTTTAAAAGTTCCCTCGTGATTGTGAAATGTGTGCAGCCATGAAGTCTACAGCTGCTGGAGAAAAGGGTGGACACTGAAAAGCAAAATGTTTACACAAGCCTCTTTACTTTTCACTTAGAGATATTTCACATGAGTTTTATTGTTTTGAAAGAAATAGTAATCACAATTTTAGTCATTAATGTGAAATAAAAATGGAAGAAGCAATCATGGACAGCTATTGTACTTAATTTGATTCTTTCTGATAATGAAATGAAGGGAAAGGCAAAAATAAGTGGATCTGCCTTTGTTTAAAACTTTTCTTGTTCTCTTGTTTTTTTAAAAAAATATTAAAACATTTCAGCAGGTTCTCAATTGCAGCAGAAGCAAAACATTGATCACCAAAATCTCAGAGGTTCAGTGGCTGACTCCTATTTCAAAGCCCTTTTGGGAGGAAAATCCAACAAAACAAATCCTCGCAGTACTTCTTCTGCAGCAAAGTTCTTTAAAATATCAAATTAAAATGTTGAGACTTAGAATCAGACACATACAAATATTAAAAATATCTATACTTTCTAAGAACCTTTTAGTATGGCATCTCACCAACCTTCCTAGGAAAATGATTTCAGGAATATAATAGTAAACAATAGTAAGCAGTCAGATATTTAATCTAATAAATGTTTATTGCTTAGTCACAAATGTAATTGATGTTTACAAGCTAAGGAAAGATTGGAGGGGTGAGCTCAAGAAAAATGGCTAAATATGGATGCTTGCAAAGCCAAAATATTTGCGCCAGATGCTTTATTCCCAACTGACATATGGCATTTTCTTTGGAAGCTGAATGCATCAGTATAACCACACCTGGATATTAAGTTAATGAGTATGCACAAGGAAATTAATGTTTCTTCTGCAGGATTAGAGAAGGTTCCCCACGCCAACTTTGTTTCTTATGAAACATTAGTTTTTAATTCTCTAAGCCTAAGGAGTGAGCGTGGGGGAGGGAAGCAAATCCTAATTAAGTGCTAATGAAGAATAAGTGTTGGAAGAGAGAAAGTCTCTAAGTGCTAGGTAGCTTTGATAAAAGGGCTTTGAAATATTTAGCATTTGCTATCAAATTTACTATGCGGATTATGACATCTAAACAAACAATAACTTTATGGAGGGAAAATCAATTATTTACTTGTGCCCGGTTATGTGCTTTGCTGAGTCTCTGCAAAAAGTTTGCAATTGCAAATGTAAGTGCTTGATATTCATTATAAAACACTGGCTGTTTGCTTAAGCTACAGGCAGCATAAAATGTAACTGAGATTTCTAATGAAAAGTACCATGCCACAGAATGCTTGAAAACACCAATGTGTACTTTAAAAAGGAAAACAGAACAAGAAAAACCGAAGTAGTTACATCAGTAATTATTTATTCTGAGTTGAAGTCATGGCAGGGAAAGAAGGAAAGGAAAGGAGAAGGAGCATGTCAAATTATATGCCAATTTATAAATACCACATATTCATTTCTACCACTATTCTTAAACGTGGAAATATAGGCATGTGCTGTACAATTTTATTTTTTATATTGTGAACTGCTTTGAACCTCTAAGGAAAGAAGATAAATATACAAAAGTAGAACTTTTTCCTTTCACCCCTTTTTTAATGATCACCCACCCTCCTTTCAAACCTATCTACTAAAAAAAGCAGATGCCAATGTCAACTGGGGGAAGGGAACAGGTGATCAACCATCATTGTCCTCCCATCAGGTAGTATGATATGAGACAAGACTAGGAAAAAGAGGAGGGGTGGGATGGAAGGGAAACGTAAGGATTTTCAATAAGATCTAACACAAGAAAAAGACACTGTTCGTCCCATACAGTTTGCATAATTAATTGCCACCACTATATGTTAAGGATAAGTCAATAAAAGCAGATTTCATGAAAGCAGAAAAGCATCTCCTTCTATCGTCCAAGCTTGTAAATATTCATTCATTTATTAAATGCATATGCCACCTATCTCACTGTTGAGCAGCTCTGGGCAGCTTACATACCACATCATAAAACAGCAATATAAAAGCATTAGAATGTCAAAACCTTACAACATGGAACATTAAGAGTTAACAAAAAACTAAATTAAAAAGGAACCAATACATAAACAGGATTGTTTAAACCATGTTGGTTGGAAACATGCGGAAGAGGCCTTCTGTCAGGTTCCAGTTAATGTACCTTTCACAAAACGAACTCCGAGGCATTCCATTTCCTCAAAGAACATATTTATTTACATACATCATCTTGGCACAAACTGGTGGAAAGCCAGCACTAAAGGTTCCTGCGCTTTCCACCCCACTCAAAGTAAAGGTTTCCCATTTTCCAAAACGATATGTCACGCCGTCCAATCGGGATAAGAGCTGATTGCTTGGTGACTTGTCCCCTCCTCTTCTGGCCAGCCGGCTGTTGGAATGTATCTGACTCATCAGGTAACTATCATATTTTTCAGAGTATAAAACACACCTTTTCCCCCCAAAAAGAGGGTGAAAATCTGGGTGTGTCTTATACACTGAATATAGCATTTTTGGCCTCCTGAACCCTCCCTCACAAAAATGGACATGCAGAGGGTTTGGGAGGCCTGCAAAGTGCCCCTGGGGGCTGGGGAGGGTAAAAATGAACAAAAACTGGGCCATTTGTTTGCTCGTTTTCCTCCCCCAGCCCCCAGGAGCACTCTACAAGCCTCCTAAAGGCTATGCATGCCCTTTTTTGGCAAAAAACAGGCTGTTTTATGCTCGTTCCCTCCTAGCCCTTAGGAGCACTTTTCAGACCTCTCAAACTTTCTGCATGCCCTGTTTTTCACCAAAAAATGAGGCATGCAGAGGGTTTGGGAGGTCTGCAGAGTGCAAAAACTTTTTTTTAAAAAAAATATCTCTTCAAAATGTTGGTGCGTCTTATACTCTGGTGTGTCTTATACTCTGAAAAATACAGTATGTTGTTTTAGCTAAAGACTCCATCCACCTCTGCTCTCCCTCTTCATTTCCAAACTATGTCAACCTGAATTCATGTGAAAATAATCCTTGATAGAAACAAATCCCCAACTGGAAAGGAACCGGCCACCACCCAGTCATATTCAGGCTTGACACTTTCATCCTGCAGTGGGCAGACAATGGCTAAAATGATGATGATGAAACAGGATGGAGATGAGATCTCATTCTTAGTCTATTCCAAAATGGGGTGCCCAGACATCTTGTTCCTTGGGTGTTTACCATAGGAACTAACCCTGGGGTGTCAAAATTGCCTGCCACCTCACAGAAGCTGAATGGAACTGAAGGTGAACACAATTTAAAGAAGAATATGGGTGAAAAAAAAGCTTTTAAACAGACTGTCCAAAATTTCCTACTCAGCTGCTAGGTAGCTATCCTAATTGCCCAGCTACAAAAAAATGACTTAAGGACACCTAATGATAAAATCACAAAGTTAGGAAGCCATAAGCAAATTTCTGGAACTAGCCTTATGTATGGAAAATGTTCACTGGAGGGCTTTCTGTGGTTTGATATTTTGCTATGAACCCTATTGGCAAGCAGGTCCTTATACAGAAAGGATTTGCCCCTGTCAGTCTGAGAATACTGAATCACTGACCCACATTTTACTCTATTGTAATAGAGAGCAAGAGAGACTAGTAGCAAGCTGTTAAGATCTCTCATTAAGCCATTCCCTCAGTGACTAGATTATTTTTAAGTGAAGCTCCTTTTGGCAGACAAAGACCCCAAGTCCACTCTAGCTGCGTTCTTTTAGCTCGTTAGATTTCATGCTTTGTTAAAACACTCAATTAATTTGGGACCAAACACTGGTTATGTTAAGAGACATATTAGGGTGCATATATCATTTTAATATAATTCAGTGGATTTTATTCCAGTGGTCTTGATGTGTCTGTAACCAGCATAAAGAATCTGATAAATTAGAAACTTCCAGCCATCCCAGATAAAATAGACAAAAATATAATGAGATAAGATAATTCGACTTTATTGTAAGGGTACATTAACATTAAGAGAATCTTGCATGTCTGAAGATACAAACTTCCCATCACCATTTTTCACCACTTGGTCCCTCAGGGCAGGTCCTTCCTTAGTTTCTTCCTCTGACTTTAAAGCCACTGGTCACTTCTGTGTCCTAGATAGTATCTCTTTCCCTCATTCTCAAATGTCATCCCCAAAGCCATCCCTTAGGCTCCTATAATTAGAGAGGTGTTTGTATGAGATGTTTTTGTATATCCTGTTTTCCCAAAAATAAGACCTCCCCAGATAATAAGCCCAATTGGGCTTTTGAGCGCATGCACTAAAATAAGCCCTTCCAAAAAAATAAGCCTGCCTTGAAAATATTGAAACACCGTAGCAGCCATGAGGCTCGCCACCTCCTACACCTCCAAAATAATAAGACCTCCCTGAAAATAAGGCCAAGGGCTTATTTTGGGGGTCAAAAGAAAATAAGACCCTGTCTTATTTTGGGGGAAACACGGTACCTATATAGGTCAGGATGGGATCCTACCTTGTGGGTATAATGATATTTGTGGCGAAGATCAATCATGGTTTTATGATATCTTAGAATGATGGGACATTCTGCCTACAGCTGGTGAAGAAAGAAGCTGTAGGTGCTCCACTGCTGGAGGTTTTTAAGAAGAGATTGGACAGGCATTTGTCTGGAATGTGATAAGGCTGTGATGGTGAACCTATGGCATGCGTGCTGGAAGTGGCACACAGAGCCATCTCCCCGGGCACGCGAGCCATTTCCCATTGCTCTTCCGAGTTCTGGCATGCCAGCCAGCTGGTCTTCGTGTGTGTGGGAGCAACAGAAAGCAGAAGAGCAGCCACCCAGTGCACACGCACATGTTGGGAAGATGATCTTCTGGTTTCCAGCATGCACATGCACCATGGACAGCTGCTCACGCATGCACGCCAGAAACTGAAAGAGCAGCTGCCCTGTGCATGCATGTACTCAGTGCCAAAAAGGTTCACCAACACTGTTATAAGGTCTCCTGCTTTAGCAGGGAGTTGGGCTAGAAGACCTCCAAGGTGCCTTCCAACTCTGTTATTCTGTATTCTGTACCTTCTATGTGACTGAGGCTTAAGGCATGTTTTTCACTCATTGCTTTGCCAATGGATCTCACCTATCCCAGTCAACATCATTATCTTTACTGTCTACAATTCTATAGATAGTTTTGGGCCAGTCACAAAGATTGCATCTCAAAGTTGTTGCTATAGGGAAGGTATGGGGGAGGAATATGATATATCTACTTGAACTTTTGGAGGAATTCAATTACCTTAATTAAAACTAGCATGGTTAATATCTTCTCCGTTCATGTATTGAGTAATTGTCTCCCTTTTATCCCAATAAAATTTTTATACTAACAGTTTCGCAAAACCTATTAAGCTTACAGAAGCTAAAGGCCAATTTTGGCCTTTGTTTGTGTAGTTTTATTTCTTTAGCCCTTGCCTGGCTAAAAAGCAAACAGTTTGTCCATTCTAATAATTATTTATAAAGCTCAATCAATAAAGAACACAGTTTCCAAAAAGAGTTTCCCTTCACCAAGTCTAAGAAATGAATATTCTTGAAGATGCTTTATGAGTGCTGTAGCTTATCCCCAATGGGAGTTAAACTATACCATCCTCAACAACAACAGAAATTCCTTAGCAATTCCTTGGATGATTTCTTTGTTTGTATTTATAATTTGTCCAGGGAAGAACATTTAAGCTTGGTAATTCAACCTTTCTCTATGCCCTATGGATCATTGTTGGTTTGCATATGAGCACTGCAGATGTTCACCAGGAGGGAAAAATGACAGTATTATAAACCTGAATGCTTCTTATTTAAAGTCACATTCTTATTCGCAATGTGATTTGTTTCACGTAATAGTCTCTGTTCTTTTCCATGATGTCCTTGTGATCCAACAGTCATTATATATTGGTTTTCAGAATATAGGAGTTCAAAATGGATTAAGGGCTTTTGTTCTTACATCCTCAAGGAAAAATACATTTATTTCCATCCTTGTGAGGTGGCCTGCAAAAGGTTCCAAGGACAATACATTGCTCTGTGTCAAAGCAAAGCCGTGATTGCTGCCCCTTGGATATTATCCAAGCTATTTAGGCTCCCTCCCGCTCTGTGACAATTGAAACTTCACTTCATCTTGATATAAGGAGGACACAGGAAAAACATGATCAGATAGTCTTCACATATATCCATCACTGCCTATTTCATAATTAGAATGTGGTTCGACTGTCCTATTTCATGGCTCATCAATGCTGTAGGAAGATTCGTACCTTGGAGTTCATTCACACCATTTAAATCCTCTGGAATATAAAAGCCCCGCTATTGTCCAGCTATAAAGATAATGCCGTCTACATATCATCTGATTTTAGTTCTCATACAATTATTTTTTAACCTGCCAGTGGGCATTGTTAAAACTTGTGAATATTCCCCCCTCCCCACTTGCTTCTAAGAATATCACAAAATGTTTAACAAGCTAGATCAGTGATTCTTCATGGCACAATGTCATTTTACAATAGCTATTCCTTCCCAGTTTTTCTCAAGTAGGAGGCATTTAAATCTAGGGTGTATATAATAAAACTCAAATGAATCAATGAACAAATCAGTCAAGTTTATCCTTGTCAATCACATTGACCACTGCTTGATTGATGTTGATAGTATAGTATAATATAACCTTTATTGTCATTTTACATCATGTATACAATGAAATTGTGTAGCCTCCTGGTGCAATCCATGACAACAAATGCAAATAGCATAAATAGTATAAAAAATACAATGCAAGTAATTAGGAAAAAAAAAAGAAATAGAAAAACTAGTCATAGGTTTCCGTGTGTGTGTGTGAAGTGGTTGTGTTTAAGAGAGTGACAGCCCAAAGATAGAAACTATTTTTATTCCTATTTCTTCGGCTGGCTATGCTTCAATGTCTTCTGCCCAATGGTAGAAGTGCAAAGAGACACTGACCAGGGTATGAGTCAGTGGTAGGTTCAGGATCCCGTTGCAACCGGTAAGGTGCAACAGGGCCCAGTGCCTCCCACATGCACATGTGCAGCATGCGCATATGTCTTATCTCTTGTGACATGGAGCATCGCACAGGCGCCCTATATGCCATGCACATGCACAGAAATGCCAAAGAGCTCAAATACAGATAAGGAGGACAGGGGGGCAGGGGGGCCCTTTGGAGCACCATACCGGAATGGTACCCAGTGCTCCCAACAGGCACCGGTATGCCCATACCGGGATGTACCATCTGCAACCCACCACTGGTGTGAGTCATCTATGAGTATCTTCCTTAACAAAAGCAGCGGGGACCTGGCAATGTCATCCAGCAATGCTAGAGGGCAACCAATGGTTTCTTGTGCCGAATTGATCACTCTCTGTAGGGTCTTCCTGTCTGCAGCAGTTAAACCAGCGAACCATAATGTAATGCAATATGTGAGGACACTTTCTATCATGGACCAATAGAAAGAGGTCATCAGCCATTGTTCCACCTGATTTTTTTTCCCATCCAAGATGGCGGCACATGTAGATGTTGCAGCTTTGAGCTCCTGATGTCAAATAAAGGGATACTTTGCATAAGTCTATAAAAAGGACTTGTAAACCCAACCCTCTTTAGCCTTCTACTTCTTCCACTGCTAGTACTGATCCTATCAACAAATCCATTTGTGCTTCAGTGTAAATTGGTTCAAATATATCCCTAAAATATTCTCCTTCAAGTTGCACTGAGGACTGAATTTAACTAATTTAAATTTAACTGATAGAATTTAAATTCTATTTTGAAAATTTTCTTTCACGCCCTTAAAGAATTAGAAATAGGGCAATCTGGATTTCTGATGGAAGGCTGGCCCCATAGGTAAGTGGCAGTGTTGAGAAGCAAGATTATCCTACTTTTGAGAGCTCATTAAATTCTGCATTTAATGTGGAAAATAATGTATAAGATGGACACATTTTTCCTCCACTTTTACAAAAACGGACAGCTTCCAAAACTTTTATTTTTAATAGTGATGTGCCCTCCAAATTGGCTTCTACTGCTTTTAGTTAAATCTTACCTTCTCTCATGGGTATTTTAGGGATCTGGGCATGCAGGGAAAATGCAGAGGGACAGAGAGAAGTGTAAATTATAAAGAGCTGCCCAACACCAACATTCCTGGTCTACATTATAGTCCTAAAACCTTGTTGTGACCCACCAACAGCCAATGGAGCTGGTGGCAGACTCAGACAATGAGGAGATTGGGGAGGAACATGGGCCAGTCCTGGAATCTGGGGAAGGCTCTGATGAGGACTCTGTGTCGGAGGCAGAGGGGGGCCAGAGTCGTATGCCAGTTATCAGCTGCCTTTAGTCAGATATCAGTGGGTCGAGGTGGCGCAGTGTTTAAATGCAGCACTGCAGGCTACTTCAGCTGACTGCAGTTCTGCAGTTCGGCTGTTCAAATCTCACCGGCTCAGGGTTGACTCAGCCTTCCATCCTTCCGAAGTGGGTAAAATGAGGAGCCGGATTGTTGGGGGCAATATGCTGACTCTGTAAACCGTTTAGAGAGGGCTGAAAGCCCTATGAAGCGGTATATAAGTCTAACTGCTTTTGCTATTGCTATTGCTAGTGGGGCAGAAGAACAGCTGGAGCCTGTTCCCAATGTGTGCATGTGCAGAGCTGCCAGGAGAAGGGGACAGCTAAGGAACAAGGGCTGACTCGGGAGTAAAGGCACAGATGGACAGTGAATCCCATAGGGAATAAAGAGGAGCAAAAGGGGAGGGGAGTTTGCAGGAGACAATTAGTTCAATTCATTAGGGTAAAGATCTGTTCCTGATTTCTTGCCAAGTAATTGCTGCTACAGCATGGCATTTGGAAGATATCAGCCTGGCAGCTCTTCGAGACTGATAAAGGTCTGTAGTTGTAAAATCTTATGAAAGACTGTTGGGCAGGACTTTGCTGGAGAGGAATTCCCTTTAACCTAAATAAAAGAGGTTTTATCGGGATGAGGAGTTGGCTTCATGATCCTGGGAAGCCTAGGTCCCACACATAAATTTGGCTTCATGATCCTGGGAAGCCTAGGTCCCACACATAAATTTGGATGTAATTTAAAAATAACAGATTTGTTTTGTTTTTCAAAACTTTGGAAACTGGAGGAGAGTCTTCCATACTGTATTAGTTCTTAATTTCATACATATCATTTTAAAAAATGATTGAATTACAGCTGAGAAAAGTACACCAGTGTTTTGTAATCTCCTCACCAAAGCAACCATACTGTGGAAAAGATTACTAGGAGAATTACAAACCCCAGAATGCAGGGGTGGGTTCTGGCAGTTACTACTGTCAGTTCACTCATGGGCACACTGCACATGCGCCCTCGCATGCGCAGTACAATAAAAATTATTTTGCGCATGCGCAGAAACAAAAAACAAGATGGAGAACTGGTTCGGGGGTGTGGCAGGCCTTGATCGCTGCCGGTTCCAGCGACCCAGGCCACCAAACCATTGCCGGTTTTGGTAATGGTCTGAACTAGTAGGAACCCACCACAGTTCCTACAGTTGTTAAATGTATTGTTGTAACACAGGGGATTTAAAGCTGACCTAGCAATTACAAAATATATATATATGACAATGTGCTTAATCTAAAGTGCCTGTTGAGGACAGGGAGGTATATTTTCAAATATTTGCAGAATTTGTTAATAAATAAAGTTAATGCTGTCACTAATGGCAGCTCTCAGCAAAACTTTTATCTATTTCCTCCACATAAGTACTCCTTTGGGGGATGGATTTTTCTGCAGTCATATTGTACCTTCCATTAATGAGTTGTGGTCCTATTTGTTACAGTTTTATGTTAATGAAGCTTGTAATTTACCAACTAACTGGCTTGCTTTCAAATCATACTCTTATTGCTGTGACATTTTTTATTTTCATCTGAAACATTGATGTGCTAATTCGCATATTGATGGCGGCAGATGTATAACATCGTAGAAAAGCAAGAAAAATATGAGAAAGAGCAGAGATGCATACACACACAGGAAGAAAAATTAAAAGAAGGAAAGGAGCAAATGAGAAGGGTACATTATCTTTTCTATTATTATGAAGCTCGGGGCTATAAAATGTGTCTGATTCAAAGCTCAATCTAGAGATGTGGGAACATGAATATAGCATCTGTCTTTTTTTTTTTTAAGGGAGCCATTCAAGGAAACAACATGGCTACTTTAAAGACCTCAGATGCTAAATTTTCATTTACATCAATTGTTAAAATCTTTCCAAATTATTCATTAAGATCGCACAGTCTTAAAACAGTGGGTACAATGGTTTCTCATAACAATAAATTATTTTTGGTGAATGCGGCCTTCTTCAGACCATCTCTTTGCAAATAAAATGTGCAATGTAGCTTAATATTTCCTTTCAACATAGAAAGATTCCTTAGAAAATAATAATTGTATGACTGTGCAAAGCCCCTCTCTAGAGGCATTTTCTCCTTAAAGCATTAAACCATCCTTGTCCTGCTGTCTTGTGTTTGTATATGTCCACCCACAGTGCATTAATGGTGGTTTCAACCCTAGTATGATTTTCCCCCACTCTGTATTAAAAACCACATTCCTTCTGTGTTCTTGATATATTATACTTTGTGTACATTTTCTCATTGTAGTCTCTGGTTTTTTTATTTGCCTTTGATGACATGAATACCATGAGGGAAACATAAAAAGGCGCCTTGTATTGACTCAGACCATTGATCTCTCCAGCTTAATATTATCTGTGCTAATTAGTAAGCAGCAGGCGTCTCACCCAGACTTGCATGAAACAGCCTAGAACTTATTTCATGCAAATCAGTGACTAGGAGGAATTTGTCATTTCCCTATAGATGCAGACGTATCTATATCATGTCATCAATCCTGACCATTTCAATACTTAGTGGGTTATGCATCACTCCTTTTCTTCTTTGGAGCACAAGATAATTTCTTGAGCTTGAATTCTCCAAGAGTATCCTCATCTATAGTCAAAAGATGTTATCATCAAATTATAATTTCGGCCTTGGAAGACTAAAGCACCCCTTAGAAAGCTAGAAATCATTGATCCATATGTGTGTGTGTCTATCCTTATTTTGTTTCCTGCTGTGACAATCCTCATAGGATTTTTTAAAACTAGAATTTCTGTAGAATTGAATATATATGATCTACAAATGCTTTCTGTTCTGGACATTAAAGTAGAATTGCTATAAAGCAATAGCACTAGCAATAGGACTTAGACTTATATACTGCTTCATAGTGCTTTACAGCGCTCTCTAAGAAGTTTGCACAATCAGCATATTGCCCACAATAATCAGGGTCCCCATTTACCAACCACAGAAGGATGAAAGGCTGAGTCAATCTTGAACCGTTGAAAATCAAACTGCTTATTTTACCTCTGGAACGATCTCTCCGTGGAGATTCGGACCCTCACCACCCTTTAGGCTTTCCTTAAAGCCGTTAAGACCTGGCTGTTCCAGCAGGCCTGGGGCTGCTGAGTTCCATCCCCACTCGAACTGGTGTGCTTGCTGAGACCTTTTAAATTGGTTCTGTATTGTTGTTTGTCTTTGTTTTCTTTCCTTTTGTATTGTTCCCCTCCCTTCCGGTTTTGTTAGCCGCCCTGAGTCCCTCGGGAATAGGGTGGCATACAAGTTGAATAAAACCTCAAACCTCAAACCTGCTGGCAGTTGGCAGAATTAGACTGCAATACTTCATTCTAACCACTCCACCATCATGACTCTTATATATAAATCTATGAAGTTGTGCAGGGAGAAATTGCCTAGATGGGCTTGGGATGATGCAATGGTCTCAAGGTTCAAGGGTTCCCCTTTCCAAAGGCCAAAATCATAAGGAGCTTCATGCTGGATTAGAACATATGAATGCAGATACATTAAATGATGAAGGATGAGTTTGTTATTTTTCTATGTCAAGGATTTATTTCTTTTTTCTGAGTTATTTTTCTATGTCAAGGAATGGTTGACTTTACATGTTATCAAGGAGGAAACTGCAATTGGAGAGCAGCAAGAACAAACAGAATTTGATAAAAGTCTACTGGTGGAAAGTGTCTATGGAGATTCTCAATCATCCAGATTCTCAATCATCCAGGTCATGGGTGTCCCAAAGGCAACTGGACTTTCATGTGGGTTTTTTTTTGAAAACATTTTGTTTCTCATTCAAGAAGCTTCTTCAATTCTTCTTCAGAAAGTGGAAGTGAAAAAGGAAGTGCAGGTTTAACAGATCAGAGGTCAATGAAGATAGTTTGACCAAGATCTGGAATCCAAGAACCTGAGAAAAATGTAATTTCCCTCTTTCCTATTCTCTTCCTTGTGATAGAAAGGAGTCCAGAAATAAAAGCACAGAAACATGCTATGTGATAGATGATGTGAGGGACACAGATAAGATATTCTAAAAAAGTTCCATCTGATTTGAATATAAAGACCTACATGCAAATAGTTTGTTAAGCTAAGTGTCAGGGTTCCTAATTAAATCATGAGCTTCAAGCCAAGCTTCAAAAGAAATCTGGTTATTTATTAGAAGCAACATGTTGGCAGGTACCCAAGTAAAGCCAGCTCTGACCCCACCTAATTTACAGTCCAATTATGACTCTGTTTCACCCCCTCCCCAGGGTGTGTCATAAATCACATTCTTCAACAGGAGTATCTTCGGGAGCTGTAGAGATCATGCCCCTCTGGCTGCTGCAGATAACCCTGGGAGACAGCTTTGAGAAAGATATGTCTGGAATGTGCTTCTGGCTGTGGCTGCCATGATGCTCCATCAGTCTCCCCCGCTTGCTTATGGGAACTCGAAAGCAGGCCAGGGATGCTTTGTGACTTGACACTAACGACAATGTATATTAAATAGCAGCGTAAATAGATAAGAACTGTCCATGCATTTGAAAAGTTTTTTTATTATATTTTCTAACAAAGCTCAGGTTTAAAGACAAGTATGACTACATGCAAATTCTTGGCTTAATCTCAAATCCATCTGTCAAGAGCTGTCAATTCTTCTCTGCATCCTCCAGATTAAAAGGGAGAAAGAATGTAGCTATCTAGTGTTTAACCTTGGTTCTACAACCGTTGCCCCAGTATATTACATCACTGGAAAATGCACCTGATTTCAAGAAAGTTTCTAGATGCTACTAGAATCGTGGTACCATCTGTGAGGAAACCTCCAGACTGTCTGATTTTATGCTGTAAAGATTTTGTGAATTAGTTAAAAAAAACTCTTGTTCCTCTAGGACAATGGACTAACAATGATCAGGGTTGCCCCTCACTCCTAATTTCTTTCTGTTCACAGTAATGTTGGAGGATTAACTACACAGTAATTTGTAGGAGGCTGAAGCTCTTACTTAATTAAAATAAAATAAAGCTGCCTGAGAAAACAACTTATTTGCACAAATTCCTCAACCAGAACTGATTCCCAGGCTTAAATTTATTTAAAAGAATCTTTTATTTCTCCACACACAAAACAATGCTCATGTTTCTTTCCTTCTTAAAAAAAAATCCTATTTATGATGCCAAAAGAATGAATTATTTTACCTGTTCGTGTCTGCATTGTTATGGAAAAAGATAGTAGTTCAGTATAACAGCATTAAGAAAACACAAAAATGAAATTGCCCTAAACCATAGCAAAAAGTATGCCCGTGGTGTTTAATTATTTCTTTAATTACAGAAGTCCTAATTATAATTCACATTTCCAAATGCACACCAAAAAACAACCAACCAAAATAAAACAACAACCGGAGAACATAATAAGGATCCGTTTCAAAAGAAGCATTGCATAATTAAACTTCCAATTTCTGGTCTATTATTAAAAGTGAAATTATCATTTCTGGAAGCCAAAAATGATGGCATTTGTCTTCATTCGCTTTGTGATCCAAAATCTGCATATTAATTGGCTTCTTTTGAAATGGATGTGGAATCCTTTCACAAAGATGGAATTTGCAAAACATTTGTACATTTTGGGCAGCCCCCTCCAGTTGTGCTTCTCCAGCCTGGAGCCAATGGGGCTTAATTGCTAAATGAGGACTGCGTCCTTAGATAAAAAGCATAAATGTGTGCGAACAGCCCTTTGGGGTAGGTACAGGGGAGGCAGGCCAAGAAGAAAGAATGAAGACAGACAATAATGCTGAAGAATGTTTTGCCTATAGTGACAATTCAACCAATTGATATATTTTTAATTATAACACTGCTACGCTTCTAAGAAGTGCTATTGTTTTCAAGCAGGGCAATCTCTGAGGAATGAATCCCAGCTACTTTTGTGTCAGGATGATATAAGTTTGCCCAAGGCATTGCTACGAGCTGAACATACTTTGACAGGTTCAATCCTCGGTGTACTTTTTTTCCCCCAGTTGAAGCACCAGTGAAACAACAGAAAGATTTAAAACGTGGAGCTCATTTTGAGGTTCATAGACCGATGTAGATAAGCATTAACAGAGATGAACAGCACTAAGCTGATGACATTTATCAGTTAAATACATGTGGGGAGCGAGATGTGTAGACTACTTTTTAAAAATTGATTGGAGAGTTGATGCTACCACAATGAATACAGCAGAAGATTCTGCCTATAAAAGAGGATTTATGACTTTTATGAGGGGGAAATAATTTGGGGTCGGGAAAGGAAGGAATTCTTCACATCAAACTCCAACAATAGCAAGGGAATTATGAGTCAAGAAGTTCACAAATTCCTTGTGTGTCAATCACACTTTGCCAATGAAATGTTCTATTTTATTCCATTCCATTCCACTCCACTCCACTCCACTCCACTCCACTCCACTCTACTCTACTCTACTCCTTTTTTCCTCCTTTTTGTTTTCATAAAAAAGTTAGTAGTCTATTCTAGTCTATTCTACTCTACTCTTCTCTACTGTACTCTGCTCTGCTCTACTCTATTCTACTTTACTCATTTTGTTCCATTCCATTCCATTTGTATTGCTGCATTGATTTTTGCATGTTGCTATTTATTGAAAAAATAAGATATTTTTTCATCATGTTCCCCCTGTTTGACCTAAAATGAAATGAAGGCCAAAATATTTTTTTTGAAAGGAGGAGAAAATTACAAGAAGTTCTCTCACAGGCAAGGAATGAAAATGCAGTATTTAACTTTTGTCAGAAGTTAAATGAAGGTGTGTATGCAAAGCCAGTCCTTCAACGAACAGATCTGTAACCTCCATGGCTTTTCATCTGGCTATGAAATCCCAAGGTGGGATATGAGATGGTCAGTTAAGGCGGCTGTCTAGAAAATCGTGCATCAGAATACTAATACAGAAGCAAGAGTCATTTTGGCCATTTCAAAAAAAATAAAATCTGTTCACACCATAAGTTAGAACTGCCTAGAAAAATGTCTGAAAGTGGAGAGGTTAAAATATACATAGACTTCAGTACCTTGCCAATGAAAGCATAAAAAAGGAGGAAAAAATGAAGTACCCCATCTTGAAGAATAGATGAGTCTATCTATTCAAAATAAGCTCTATGTTTATTTTAATATTATTTTATTGTTATATAGATTCTGCTGTTGTGATCTTATGTTCATGAATAAGTTAAGATCATACACAAATCCAGCTGAAATGATGCAATACTTCTAAGAATTGATGATACCAAAATAAATGTAACAGAATATTTGTTGTTCATTGCAAAGTCATGTCCAACCCATTGTGACCCCATGGACAACCTTCCTCCACGCCTTCCTGTTTTCTACCATCCTCTGAAGTCCTTTGAAGCTCATGCCGACTGCTTCAGTGACTCCATCCAGCCACCTTACTCTCTGTCGTCCCCTTCTTCTTTTGCCCTCAATCGTTCCCAGGATTAGGCTCTTCTCCAGTGAGTCCTTCCTTCTCATTAGGTGGCCAAAGTATTTGAGTTTCCTCTTCAGGATCCGGCCTTCTAAAGAACAGTCAGGGTTGATCTCCTCTAGGACTGACTGGTTTGATCGACTTGCAGTCCATGGGACTCACAGGACTCTTCTCCAGCACCATAATTCAAAGGCCTCAATTCTTACTGCCCATCAAATAAGCTTGGTGGCTTTTATGGGTAAAAATAGGAATAAATTGGAGGGAGGGAGAGTCCTGAAATGGACCCCTCCCACAGAACAAGCAAGTCCATATAACGGATGTAATATATGCATGTAAGCTAATACCTCTCTCAGTTTCGTTGCTTCAGTATCTTAATATTTTACACACTAAATACAGAATAGTATTGTAGTAAATCAGGGCCATGTTTAGTAGTTGCAGGACAGGTTAAGATTATTATCCACTGTTATCATTTTTTTTAAAGAAATAAAATATTGTACATTTTCAGAGTGAGTGAGTGTTCTGCCTAAAATTTGGAGTGGGATGGGAGTTTTAAGGTCCTGAAGTCTCTAGTTGTGTTCCTTTGAACTGGTGAAAAAGAAGAAAAGGTTGAGATGTATTGTTTCAACCTACAGCCAGCCCACAAACCCCTGATAATCCAAATCACTTCACAGCATCAGCCCTCAACCAACCCTAGGAAGCCCTCACAACCAGTACTTCAACTTCCAATGATCTTCACCTGATGTAACCTCCCCATCTCAAGACCTATCCCAAGACTCTGGTAATTCACATTTGACCCATCATAAGACCCTCATTTGACACATCCACATCTAACCCATCACAAGACCTACTGACCATACAAAGCCCTTGTAAACAGAAGAACACTGGCATCCCTTGAACTCTGTTGAAGACATTACCCAGCCTGATAAATGTAACATTTGAAAACTAACGTACAAGCTTGGAGAATAAACCTTCATCTTCAAACTACACCTGATCTACAGATATTCACTACTGTTACAAACATATTGTTTTCTTGCTAGTTTTTAACAATGAACAACAATCCTTCAAAAACCTGACTAGATATTTATATATTGCCTAAGTCGAAACAGCTTGTTTGTTTTGCTTTTTTCTTTGGTTTAATATGTGCTGTAAATGTAGTCGATAATGGTTTATTCAGTGAACATGGCTTACAACAACATGTCAACTTAGACATATTTTAAGAAACTCTCACTCTCCTCCTGTGGCTATTCCTGAAAAAAAAACACCTTCAAAACAGGACAGATGTAAGATCTAAGTAACTAACTAGAAAGAAGTCCAACTGTTACTTTAAATGGCAAAAAGATGATACAATTCTCGATGTGCCTGTTTTCTTAATGTTACCTGCATCCTGGGTGTGAAATCAGATAGCTCAGAAAATGAATAACAGTGTTTCAAATAAAGCTTGGGAAGATGGTGCTTGAAAATTAACAAGGAGATAGATGAAGGAGTCTTCACTCAGAACAATCTCACCTTTTAGAGATAATGCCTTAACAAATTGTGACAGGCCAGGTAAATTTGCTTGGAAGGAATATGTATGCTATTATAAATGATGGATTACTGGATCTTGAAAAGTAATCAGTTACATATTACTGGTCTCAGAGAAGTTCCAGCCAAAAAATTATTCAGAATTTCTCTAGGTGTCAGACAAGGAACTCGCCAAGTGGCTGAGCTCTTTACATAGCATGTCCTGTTTGATAAAAAAGGTTCGCCAGAGATGAGCGTATTAGAGCTGCTAGGAAATGGCACAAATGAAGCACAAATAACTTGGAAATTTGTAGCTTGAAGAAAAGTCTGATGGCTTTACGGGTATTTTTATGTAAAAAAAGGGATGCAGCGGCTCAGCGGCTAAGATGCTGAGCTTGTCGATCAGAAAGGTCGGCACTTTGGTGGTTCGAATCCCTAGCACCGCATAATGGAGTGAGCTCCCGTTACTTGTCCCAACTTCTGCCAACCTAGCAGTTCAAAAGCATGTAAAAATGCAAGTAGAAAAATAGGGACCACCTTTGGTGGGAAGGGAACAGCATTCCATGCCCCTTCGCCATTGAATCATGTAAGCAATGTCTGCATAAACGTGAGCATTATCTGCATTGATCAGCATACTATTAAAACAAGTATTGTCCAGAACTGGGTTTTTTTCCCCTTAATTCAGAATGCAAAATCTCTATTCCTTAAGTAGTTCCCCACCACAAAGTGAATAGTTCAGTGATAAATACTGTACCAATATTAAATAGAAGCTGACCTCAGTGGACATCTATTGTATTTAGTTGTTTCAGCTGGGCTAATATACCCTACATCAGGCAGCCTTTGCAAATGAGCACATAAAATGGAAATGTTTTAGCAATAAGGTGTTATATGATACTTTAAAAAAGAAATATCTTACTACTGCAGTAAAAACGGTGCATAAAATAATCCAAAATGCATACCCAAAAGCAACCTCTTTCTTAGGTTAATAGAAGTTTTATGAAATAGATGCAAGAGTCTGAGTTTTTTAGATTCCAGGAATTCAGTCCTGGGGTACATTTCGATTGTCTTTAAGGGGGGGGGGGAATTGACTAACTGGAAAACTACTGATATTTTGTGGGTTCGTGGGTGAAAGACAAAAATTATTATTGCATTTATTAAACAAATTTATATTGAGATATTAAATGAGATGCAGGCATGATGTAAAAGTCTAGTGTTTCACATTAAATCTCTAGGGAAATGCCAGTACCTTACATTCCTTTTGAATACTTTTATTGGTACTATTGAATGCAATTAGCCAATCTCCTTAGCAACTTTTACTGCTAACTTTTAAGAAATATGTGTGGTCATAAAGTTATCACTATTTTCCTATCCAGCAATTTTCATGGCATTATCTTATTTTTTTATAAAACTTGTTCAGCAAATACTGATATTAGTTTTTTGGGTTTTTTACAAAAATGTCTGTCATATTCTACATACGCTGGCATTTATTTTTCATGTATAAAAATGCAGCACAACAGAAAATCTATAGGGCCATTTTTAGTGTAACTGACTAGGAACCGACATGCCAAAAAAGAGGAAAAAGGCAAAAATAATAATAAAAGGTAAATAATTCATTTATATAATATATTTGGGTGAGTTTATTTCCAATATTTTTTGAAAGGCAATCCAGGTCCATGATTATTTATCTGTCTTGTAAAATATTTGTAGATGAATTCTCATTTTTGTTAATCCCCAGTTTACAGTAGTACACAGCTTCGATATAATTTTGTGGCTTGCCAACACAGATCCTAGCCAATAAGAATCTGTCACAGGGACACTTCGGCTTATCAGCAATTGTACAGAAAGATAGGCTGTAGCAGATGGTCTTCAATTGATTATAATTGATACAGGATTCTAATATAGAGATGAACTCAGCTGGATATTATCAGCTCAGGGTAAGAACATAGTATGTGGTTTATAGCAGGCAGTTGGTTTGTCCATCGCTGAGAAGAAATTGTAGTTGTCTGGGCCTTGAAAGATCTTTTCCAGTCCTTGCTATCGGATCTTTCTGAAAAGTGAAAATGTGAAAGCCTTGTGCCTAAGGGCATGGCTTGCCTGTTGAACAAGCAAGCCAATAACCAAGCTAGTAATGCAGAACGCCTGTGGCTTACAGCAAGGTCAAAACCTGAGTCAGGTTTCATATAGAAGGATCAGGCAGAAGATGAGGCTTTGAACAAAATAAGACTCCAAGGTCAGTCTGAGTGTCACGAGTATCTCACAGTTCGGGCGAACTCCAACTAAATCACAAACATACCAAAATCAAAGCTAATAGAGAGACAACAACTAGATTCCGACAACATATTAAATCTCAGAGAAGTATATAGAGCGATGGAAAAGGAGAGGAATAATGTTTGAGCCCAATACAATACAGTAATTGCAGAATATATTGTTATTCTGGGTGATTATTGTAACTGGAAAAGACATGTCTTTCTACAATGTGGGGCAACTATTTGCATGTGTACCCACAGTCTCACACCCCTGAAAATGTGGAAATGTGGATATTAAATCAGGGGAAACTCAGAGTGTAAACTGCTTATCCATTCATCACTTCAACCCCAGATGTTCTTGGAAATATGTATTTTGCAGGGGTGAAATCCACTTACCAAGAAATCCACTTACCAGATAGGTAGCAATGTGAGCCTGCGTATGCCACCTCCGTGCATGCCCAGGACCTTCTGTGCATGTACAGAGGGTCAAAATGATTTCTGGGTGGGTGGGTAGAGCCTGCTACCAAGCGCAACTGGCAGGCAAGTAAGCAAACAGCGAGGTAAGCAAACAGCAAGGGAGGGGGGAAATCCGCTGTGCTATGTGATTTAGATTAGCTAGAAAGCAGGAAATCCTGCTTTCTAGCTAATATAAATCATGTGGCACAGCTGATCATCGAAAAAACCAGTTCACCTGAACTGATTTCATTTTTTTTTTACTACTGGTTCAGGCGAACAACTGGCATCTTTGCTACCAGTTTGGGCGAATCAGTCCGAACCGGTAGCATTTCACTCCTGGTATGTTGATATATTACAAAGGAGAGCAGGAATTTTTCTGGTACCAAGATCTGCTGTTCAATCTTGTATAATGCAAGAATAAGAGAGGAGGGAATATAATTTCTTTTTTAATCCAATTATTGCATATTTACTTTGGGTACTTAAATTGTTAATCACTTGGTATTGGAAATATTTTGATAAATTGAAAAATGGCATATTAAATTAGTTCTATATGAAAAAGTAGCTCAGGTTCATATATTGAAGAACCAGGATGTGGAATAATTATATTATCAATGATTATAAGCCATCTATCAAAACTAATAGGATACGTGGTATTTTTTTAATGTATGCTGACCACCAGGAGGCAGTATGTAACAGTTTTATCCTTATTTGTGACTCATCAGATATATGTATATAGATGTTAGCACATCTGATGAGTCCCAAATAAGGATGAAACTGACCCTATGTGCCAATATAAATAAAAAAGAATTAGAGAAATCACCCTACAATGAAGGTGGCTGGAAATAATGTAAATTTTTTTACATGAAATTCCATTATATAATGGAATACCTGTATCTCTTTCTGCACTGAGACCTTAAGAGAAGATGAATTATATACGCTATTCTAAAGCAAGAATATGTGGAAATTAAAATACCTGTAAGTAGACTTTAACACTCTGATCGGTTGCTAAAGTTCAAACTGTATTATTTTATTTTATTTTTAAAAGATGGACAGCAATCTTATGAGATTTTAATATTATCAAACTCTTATAAGATTTCAAGGGAAGATATTTAAAATCATAGGAGATACGGTGATTTTATCAAGTTTTGAATATTTTTAACGTTTGGAATTTTAAAAAATGGGTCTTATAGGTCCAGCTGGGAATATCACAGTTGTCTGTTGGTTATCACAATATCACAATTCTATTGGCGCACAGGTGCGCCGTATTGCTTTTAATCCTCAATTACGTGAGTAGATGAGGGAAGAAGGCAGCGTATCCAGTGGTGGAAATAAATGCAGTAGCTAGCTCTGTAGCCAAAGAGGAACAGATGCCAGAGCAGGTGCTCTGGGGTTTGGTGTGTAACAGAGCAGTGAGGGAGCACGGTTAGATCAAACAGAAGAACAGATGGAAGCCAAGATCTACAATAGGGTTAGGTTTTCTTGTGGTTGTTCCAAGATCAGGAAGAGGTTGCCCCGTGAAGTATTTATTAAAAAGGGGGGGGGGGGTAACGTTAGGAGCTTCATGTCACCCTAGGAACCTCAAGGGAAATGATGCTTAGTCCTTCCTTGTGTTCAGGTAAAGATCAGGAACAAAATCATGCCTTATTCCCATCTGCAATGCAGAGCATAAGGGAAGGGAAGCAATTGATGTGAGATGCTCTCTGGCATTAGCTAAATGTTTATAATGCAATTACCTGCAGTGTTAAGAGACAATTACAGCTCTAAAATTGTAGTGACATTGAAGTGCGGATGTGGCCTTAGTGCAACCAAACATTAAGATCCTTGCATAAATTACAATTTAGCCTGAAGTAGCTGTGTGTTAAGAATCAGGTTCAGGGTGGTGTTGGCCTCGGGTGCTTCCATTGTGTTTTTTTCCCCCGTTAAACAGCGTGTAATATTTGATTTGCATGAGGTTACCAATAATTGCAGTCATCACTGCTGGTCCCTTTCTTATCATTAAAGCATCTGCTTTTAATGCTTTATTTATTTATTGGAATTTGGCAAACAATAATAATAGAATAAAAATACAATGACAGGGAGGATAGGTATGTTAGTACACTTATGCACCCCCCTCTACTGACCAATTAAGTATGAAGTAAAGTCCACGGAAGTCAATTGGTGACTAAAACTGTGAAAATTTGCAGCTGAGACAACTGAATCAGGTAGGGCATTCCAGACTTTGGCAATTCTATTACAGAAATCTTTTTTTTCCAGTCTAATTTAAAGCAATTTACATTGAGTTTAAAGCGGTTGTTCATGCACGTATTATTGCGATTAAAACAGAAAAAGTCACTTACAGTTAAACATTACTGCATACAATTTTGTATGCAATATCTAGGTCTGACCACAAGTTATCCAAACAGAGAATTTTGAGCTTAGTAGCTTAAGGAATTCTATTGTGTAAAGAGACTTTTGCAAGACTTTTCTCGTGACGTACTTCGATTGTACTGATGTCAGATATATGATGGACATTCCAAACAGTTGAACAATACTCTAAAATTGGTCTAGCATATGCTTTATAAGCTCTAATTAGCAATACAATGTTTCCAGAAAAAAAGTGTCGCAAAATTAAACTTACAACTCTTAATGTTTTTTTTTTAGCAATATTGTTACAATGAGCTTTGGAGCATAAATCGTCAGAGATAAGTACATCTAGGTCCTTGATAAATTGAGGGCCATCTGCTGGATCAATAATGGATATCAATAATGCATTGCAGTCATCACTGCTGGTCCCTTTCTTACCATTAAAGCATTTGCTATTAATGCTTTGTTGGTCTACAAGCAAGAAAGCCATACACATAGTCCTCAACTTACGATGATTTATTGGGCAACTGAAAAAAGTGATTTATGACTGAGTCCTCACACTTGCAACCATTTCAGTATCCCAATGGTCACATGATCAAAATCCAGGTGCTTGGCAGCTGGAAAATATCTATGACACTTGCAGCATCTCAAGTGTCACATCATTGATCACATCTTAATGTTGATCAAGGGTCCCATGATCACCATTTGTGACCTCTCCAGACAGCTTCCAACAAGGAAGGTCAATAAGGGAAGCTGGATTCACTAAACAGCCATGTGATCTACTTAATACAGAATATAGTATAACAGAGTTGGAGGTCTTCTAGTCCAACCCCTCATACCATTTCAGACAAACAGTTGTCCAATCTCTTCTTTAAAACTTCCAGTGTTGGAGCATTCACAACTTCTGGAGGCAAGTCATTCCACTGATTAATTGTTACAACTGTCCGGAAGTTTCTCCTTAGTTCTAGGTTGAACCTCTCCTTGATTAGTTTCTATCTCTTTCTCCTTGTCCTGCCTTCAGGTGGTTTGGAGAATACCTTGACTCCTTCTTTGTGACAACCCCTTAAATATTGGGAAACTGCTATTAGGGCACCCCTAGTCCTTCTTTTCATTAAACTAGACATATCCAATTCCAACAACCACTCTTTATATGTTTTAGCCTCCAGTTCCACAATCATCTTTATAGCTTTTCTCTGCACTCTTTCTAGTCTCAACATTTTTTTTTACATTGTGGCAAACAAAGTTGGATGACGTATAATACAATACAATAGCAGAGTTGGAAAGGACCTTGGAGGTCTTCTAGTCCAACCCCCTGCCTAGACAGGAAACCCTATACCGTTTCAGACAAATGGCTATCCAACATCTTATTAAAGACTTTCAGTGTTGGGGCATTCACAACTTCTGGAGGCAAGTTGTTCCACTGATTAATTGTTCTAACTGTCAGGAAATTTCTCCTTAGTTCTAAGTTGCTTCTCTCATTGATTAGTTTTCACCCATTGATTCTTTTCTACACTACATGTGCCTTGGAGAATAGCTTGACTCCCTCTTCTTTGTGGCAGCCCCTGAGATATTGGAACACTGCTATCGTGTCTCCCCTAGTCCTTCTTTACATTAAACTAGACATACCCAGTTCCTGCAATCGTTCTTCATATATTTTAGCCTCCAGTCCCCTAATCACCTTTGTTGCTCTTCTCTGCTATAGATCAAGATCACTTTATAAATCACTGATTTATAAAGTGATCTTGATCCTCGCCCTCTGTTAATGCAGCCTGATCAGGGCTTGATCATGAAATCAAGTGTGACTTACTTAACAGCCACCTCACTTAGTAACAGATGTTCTGGACCCAATTGTGGCTGTAATTCTAGAATGACCTGTATCTCAACAAGGAAATGAGAGGGGTAGTCACTAGATTCACATAAGCTATTAAGAGGCCAATGAAGGGCCAGCCCACAGTGCCTCTATTAGAGACATTTTCACTGGTAAAGGGCTGCAGGAGGCCATTCAGGCTGAAAATGGGACGCAGGAGTGCCATATGCAACCCTCCCAAGTTCTATTTTCACTGGCAGAGGCACTGTGAGCTCCAGGCACCCCTGCGAGCCAGATCTAAACTGCTTTGGTCGCACTGATCGATGATCTCTGGCGAGCCAGGGATAGGGGTCACCCCTCTATCCTTGTGCTCCTTGACCTCTCAGCGGCCTTCAATACCATCGACCATGGTATCCTTCTGCGACGGTTGCGAGGGGTGGGAGTGGGAGGCACCGTTCTTCGGTGGTTCTCCTCCTATCTCTCGGACAGGTCGCAGTCGGTGTCGGTCGGAGGGCAGAGGTTGACCCCAAGGTCTCTCAACTATGGGGTGCTGCAGGGCTCGGTCCTGTCCCCCCTCCTATTTAACATCTACATGAAGCCGCTGGGTGAGATCATACGCCGGCACGGGATTAAGTACCATCAATGCGCAGACGATGCGCAGTTGTATCTGTCTGCCCCGTGCCAACTCAGCGAAGCAGTAGAAGTGATGTGCCAGTGCCTGGAGGCTGTTAGAGTCTGGATGGGAGCAAACAAGTTGGCACTCAATCCAGACAAGACCGAGTGGCTTCTGATGTTCCCTCCCAAAGATTGGCTAACTATTCCATCTCTCAGGCTGGGGGGTGAAATTATACGCCCCTCTCTCAGACCAATTAGATCTCACAGGTTAGGTCTCCTCCGGATTCCATCTGCCAGCCAATGTCGGCTGGCGACTCCCCGGGGGAGAGCCTTCTCTGTTGCAGCTCCAGCCCTCTGGAATGACCTCCCCGTGGAGATCCAGACCCTTACTACCAGCGTTCCCTCTAAGGTGCGCGCGTGAGCGGCCGCGCAGGTAAGAAAAAAACACTGCGCACAAGTTTCAAAGTGCAGCGCAGTGTTTTTTAATGCCTTCAAATGTGACTGAAAATATCCCCCTTCCCTCCCTTCTGAACTCTGATTTCTGATTGGTGAAATCAAGGAAGACTCTGCCCGGAGATCGATGACACTGCAGAAGGGAGAATTCCCATTGGTCCTCTGGGGCTTTGTCAGTTCCTGGGAAAACGGGATTCGCTGGTTGTAGCCTGCGTTTCTCTGCACATCCGGGGTTTCTCAGGCATTGCCTCGTCTGAAGCCCCGTTCTGGGCTCAGCATTTTTTCTGCGATCCCTTCGCTTTGGGGAGAGAGGGAAGCAGCGTGGGATTGGAATGCCTGAGCCAAAGGGGTCCACAGGATCTTGAGACTTGATTTTTGAGCAGTACCAATCCTTTCCACTCTTTCCTTTTCCTTTCTGTCTTTCTTCTAACTTCTGTTCTTTTTCCATTGCTTTCTATTTGCCTTTCCTTCTTTTCCTTTTCTTTCTCCTTTCCTTTCCTTTTTCCTTTCCTTTCTCTTTCCTTTCCTTTCTTCTTTCCCATTTCCTTTCCTTTTTCCTTTCCTTCTTTTCTATTTCCTTTCTCTTTTCCTTTCCTTTCTCCTTTCCTTTCCTCTCCTTTTTCCTTTCCTTCTTTTCCATTTCCTTTCCTTTTTCCTTTCCTTTCTCTTTTCCTTTCTTCTTTCACATTTCCTTTCCTTTTTCCTTTCCTTCTTTTCTATTTCCTTTCTCTTTTCCTTTCCTTTCTCTTTTCCTTTCCTTTTTCCTTTCCTTCTTTCCCATTTCCTTTCCATTTTCCTTTCCTTCTTTTCTATTTCCTTTCTCTTTTCCTTTCCTTTTTCCTTTCCTTCTTTCCCATTTCCTTTCCTTTTTCCTTTCCTTCTTTTCTATTTCTTTCGTTTTTCCTTTCCTTTTCTTGTTTCCCATTTTCTTTCCATTCCCTCCCCCTCCCCTCCCTCCCTTCCTGGGGGTCTGAGGGAGAGGGAGGGGCCCCTTTTCCTCCTTGCCCCCCTCCCAACATCTGCTCTGATGGCAATTGTGGCTAAAAAAAATTGAGGTGCTCAGGCATGAAAATGTGCTGCTCGAACACTATACTTTTCCGCACACACTGAAAAAAAATTAGAGAGAACATTGCTTACTACCCTCCCGGCCTTCCGCAAAGCCACCAAGTCCTGGCTGCTCCAGCAGGCCGGGGGGCTTGTGAAACATCCAGCTCCATGGAAACTGTGAATGTTGCATTTTTTAAAGTGTTGTCTTTGTCTATTTATCCCCCTTCCCTTGTCTATTGTGAGCCGCCCGGAGTCCTTCGGGAGTGGGCGGCATACAAGACAAATAAACTAAACTATAACTATAAACACCCCATGGGCGAATCCAGCCTACTGGCCTTCAGTTTGACACCTCTGCTTTAGAGAAATGAGCAGCCTTTGAGCCAAGACGATGCTTATTCATTAATCCTGGCTTTGCTAATGCCGTTCCTAAGGAAAATTTGTCATCGCCATTGTATTACAAAATCAGGCTTCTGCGTACATTAGGTTTGAACTGTCTGCTGGTACAATTGACCAAAGGTAGACTTGGGATTTAATGGGCAGGGAACAGGTTCAAAGGCATAAAATAATGGCTAGAAAGCCAGGAGCAAATGCTTATTAAAATCAGACAGGGCTCCAGATCTGAGGCACAAACAGTGGGAAGACGATACTGGAGGATCTAATCTAGAGCTTTCATAGCATATCTGCAGGGCACATGTTTTGGGTCCCAGACAAAAAAGCAGAAAGAAATTTTAGAAAGTGTACTAATGAGAGCAATGAGAGGAAGTGGTTCTCTTTATTAATATCTCTGGAGTGTCCATATCTGTCCAGGAATTTTTATAAAGCCCCTTCACTGCTGAAAAGTTGTAGTAAAGTAGCCAACGGCAGCATTTGCAGAACAAACTAGATGAGGCTGAAATGATTTGGGCAGTTTGTGATTCAGCAGGTGGCCAAACCCAACCATTGTCTCAGTATTATCTAAATTAAATCATCAAAGAGTTCGTGGAATGTTGTGTGAACATTGCAGTTGTACTTTATTAACCTGGAGAAAGAGTTTTCAGTGTACCATCTAAATCCTACGATATCTGCAAAAAAAAAAAAGATGCTTTCATTTTCTCATACATGGAAAATACTAGGGTAGAGATTTATAAGAAATGGGTTGAGTGATTTGTAAATCTAGTCTCTGGTTACGGGGATTTTGAGTTCAGCAATTTTGTAAGCATATTGCTTTATGGGGCTGGGGTGCCTCCAATTTGGTGGAAAGTATTTGCGTACATTTCCAAACAGGATGAGAGAAAAACACTTGGTTGTGTGATAGATAGATAGATAGATAGATAGATAGATAGATAGATAGATAGATAGATAGATAGATGATAGATAGATAGATAGATAGATAGATAGATAGATAGATAGATAGATAGACAGACAGACAGACAGACAGACAGACAGACTGACTGACTGACTGACTGATTGACTGACTGACTGACTGACTGACTGACTGACTGTAAGTATATAGCAAATGAGTTAAACTTGGTTTACACAAGTTAACTCATTTTTGCTTCTAATATAAACCAAAATTGGTTGTTTGTGTTTGAAAAATGTAACCACATGTGGAGCCTCTGGTTTCAGAGCAGAATGTGACCAATAACCCCATCTTTGTACATCTTCCTAAAAACATAGCATGGCACCACAGCCATGGTGGTTCAGTGCCTGGATGCAATATTGCAGGCTAACTCACTGCTCACTGCCAGGAGTTTGATAGTGTCTGGCTCAAGGTTGACTCAGCCTTCCAAGGTCAGTAAAACGAGGACCCAGATCGTTAGGAGGAAATATGCTGACTCTTACAGCTTAGAGAGGTCTGTAAAGCAGTATGAAGTGGTATATAAGTCTAAGCGCTGTTGCTATTGCTATGGTGACCTTCTATTCTGGAGTGCAAATCAGTCATGAACTGGCCCAAAATGCTTACAAGATCAAATTATATATCCCTCCAGAATCCAACTTTGCTGTGTCTATGTGTCAAGATTTTGCCCATTTAGAATCATCATTAAAGTCTTCCTAAAATGGCTTCTGTGATGATTGGGTTTCCTGTAGCAATATTTGACAGTAAATTACCACCTTCCTATTTCATGCAACTTGACTGTTTGACTTGAACTCAGTAAAGTGGCTGGATGAGAATCTTCTTTGCAAACTAATTAGAACAGTTGATTGCCCCAGCATGAAGGTGCTGTTCCTTTCTTACAATTTAAATTCATTGCTGTTTCTTCACATCTTCTCCACATCTTTCACCAGCCTTTGTGAACATTTCATAGCCTTGAAGTTGCATGATTATTGACTGCTGACATAACTGTCAACTTTGACCTCCAAACTTATGGCTCATCTCTCACACCAGCTACCAAAAAAGTTGCCCATCCTTGCTATAAACCATGATTTATAATGGCTTGCTTCAGGCAATACATTAAACAAAAGCATAAACAAATCACATTTTGCTTAGTACTACATATGGAGTAAGCCAGTCAATTTTAAAAAATGTCCGTTGTCCATAGGTTGCAGTCTAATCTGCAATATTGAAGATATTAGTTGCGAAAGAAAAGTTTCAATATATAATGGGTATATAAAGATAAAGGTTCCCCTCCCACATCTGTGCTAGTTGTCCCGAGTCTAGGGGGCAGTGGTCATCTCCATTTCAAAGCCGAAGAGCCAGCACTTTCCGAAGATGTCTCCGTGGTCATGTGGCCGGCATGACTAAATGCCAAAGGGGCACAGAACGCTGTTACCTTCCCACCAAAGATGGTTCCTATTTTTCTACTTGCATTTTCACATGCTTTCGAACTGCTAGGTTGGCAGAAGCTGGGACAAGTAATGGGAGCTCACTCGGTTACGTGGCACTAGGGATTCAAACCACCAAACTGCCAACATTTCTGATCGACAAGCTCAGCATCTTGAGTCACCACGTCCCTTTGATATATAGGTATATATCAAATTGGTATATATATTTCCTTTATTTGTGAAACTGCATTTTCCATTGGGAGCGTAGGGGGAGGAAGAGAAGTATGAACAGAGTGGGTGTAGCACTTTGTTTGATTATATTGTGGGGAAAAAGTTCAAAAGGCAAATTTCCTTCACAAATATTCCAGTTAGCTATCTAGAGACAGAGCAGAAGAATTATTTTCTCCACGGGGATTTGAAAGCTATTAGTACTTTCCTGTTTTATATCCTTTTAGAAATAGCTTCTCATATGAGGGAAAGTGTCTTCCCTCTGAAATGGCCAGGAAGTACATGGCTCCTATAATATGAAATGACTGTGTTTTTTTTTATTACATGATTTGCATCTTTTACTTCTGTGGCTTTCAAAACTATTTATGCTCTGGCACATGAAAACATATTTCTTATTTACGGGAATGAGCGAGAAAATGTTTATACAGCTAGCATTTGAAATACAACTAACATTCTGAAGAAAAACATATTTTATTGACCTTGTCAACTGCCCCAGAGATGCTGTTGATGCTGCTATTTAGATTGACAAATTGATATGAATTAATTTCTCTAGACTATTAGCAGTTCAAAGCAGAGACTAGAAAGATAACATGGATAATTAGAGGCAACTCAGAAGCCACCAATCATAGACTCTCCCTGGGGCCCATCAAGTTCTCAGCTCCATCTTGCTTCTTTTAAAAAGAGCCATGGAATTAAAAAGAGGGAGGGGAGAATAATAAAATATGCTGCAGGGACACTGACTGATGACCACCGTATTTTAAGATCACATTAGAAACTTCTTGAGCTGTAATAGAAGACTTAGTCATTTCTTCAGTGAGTAGAGGGCTGGAAGTGGGTGCCTTGACTTTGGTTTTGGACCAGTGAAGTTCAAGAAAGTGATAGGATGCTAAAGCAGCTAGGTGTAAAAAAAAAAAAGCTTGGGTTACAGATAAGATGGTGGTGTTGTCTGCATACATGGAGATTGAAACAGTATGGTGGGCAAGTGTTTGGTGAGGGGGAACCCTAGTTTAGAAAGAGCTGCAATTACGTCATTTGTGTTGAACAATAAGGGGCCTTCCCAGGTAGACCAGACAGGATGCACAATCAGATGGGTTGACTCTATTGCAAAGCTACATCAACAGAATCTACAAATCCTTACTGTCTCTTTTACGGTCTTAGGAGGTTCTTTTTTGAGTTTCTTTCTCACCAATTATGCAGTTGTGGGCTACGTTCCCTCTGATCTGACTATTCCCTAGGCACCATCTCTTTCACCCGTCTTGCAAGGTCATTCCCACGTACCTTGGGCATGCCATCCTGTCTGAAGTTAAATCTCTATCCCTAAGAAAGGGATAAAGGTAAAGATTCCCCTGCACATGTGTGCTAGTCATTTCTAGGAGCAGTGCTCATCTCTGTTTCTAAGCCAGGGCCAGCATTATCTGAAGACATCTCTATGGTCATGTGGCCGGCATGACTAAATGCCAAAGGTGCACAGAGCACTGTTACCTTCCCACCAAAGTAGTCCCTATTTTTCACATGCTTTTGAACTGCTAGGTTGGCAGAAGCTGGGACAAATAATGGGAGCTCACTCCATTACACAGCACTAGGGATTCAAACCGCTGAACTGCCAACCTTCTGATCGACAAGCTCAGCATCTTAGCCAGAGGTGGGTACCTACCAGTTCGGACTGGTTTGGCCAACTAGGTAGTTACTCAGCCTGCCATGTCCCCAAACCAGTTCTATCGGCAGCGCCATCTTGTTTTTTGCTTCTGCACATGCACAGAAGCATTTTTTATTACTGACCATGTGCACATAGCATGCATCAAGTGCACATACACCCAAAGTGCATCCTTGAGTGAATCAGCAGTAGCAAGAGCCAGAACCCACCCCTGGTCTTAGCCGCTGAGCCACCGTGTCCCTTTAGGAAATGGACAGAGATAGTTAAATCACCATTACAGCTTCCTGTGTTGTAATATATTTCCGGAATACCTAGAGTGCACAGGACAATTCTACACCACCTTGCTGCTTTCAGATACCAACCTTGCTATGTTAAACCATGTGGCCAAGTTCTCAAAATTAAATGGTCAAAATTAATCAGCTATTAACCAGTGCTATAAAATAGAATTAATTCCCAGCAAATTCACCACATTAAGGTACTCTGTAATTTGACAGATAAAATCTTCCATATACTAAATGTTATATTCCCCTTCACTCCTTCCAACCCCTTCTTTCAGAGTTTTAAAAAATATATATTTTCTGTCTCAATGCATATAGTTTTATATCTTCCAGCATTTATCATTACTTCTTTTAGACTCTGATGAATTCTTTGTGTTTTTTAATTGATTGTATGCACTCTCCTTATACCTGTGTATGATCATTATAAAGGTTTGATTCTTGTTTCAGTATTTTGATGTAGCAAAATTATTCATTTGAAAAGGCAACAATCAATGGGTGTTTGCAATTAATTTCCTCTATAGTGTCTCAGAAAGAATTGAATCAAGAGCTGCCCTTAAATCAATGAGGGCATCATAAAGGGAACCTCTTGTAGGGCTAGAGTTTTTCTAAATGGTACAGAATTGCACATTAATCCACGGTGAAATATCTTGAACTGACACTTGCTTGTTCAGGGGCACCAAAATCTTGTCTGAATACATCCGGTCTGAAAATGTATAACACTAAAAGTGGTTTAATAAAGTTAAGTGCACATGCAAATATGGAGATTTGATCTGAAAATGATTAGAATGAGTACAAATCAAATCATCAAATCAAATCACCCATGATGAGTCAATCAAATGACACAATTCAAAAGTCTTCAGATAGCTTCAGATTAATACTGATCCTTTTTCTATATGCAATGAACTCCTTCCTCTTTAACTAATCCGAACATTGGAGTTTTTCCAGAATTCTACCATTTGAGGATTAGTTTGGACATTGCAATAGAATTGGGCAGATCTTCTTATTTTATTAGAGTTGTCAAATTGATAGCTTTAATGCAAATGTAACAGCTTTATTTGCATTAAAAGAATCAATTAGATGCAACTATGACAGTGGAGGGGCTCAGTGGCCTAGAGATGAAGAGGTTTGCTTCCGACTTGGAAGGTTGAGAGTTCAATCCTAAGCAATGACAGATGTTTCCCTATTAGGGCGCAAAAAGAATATATATGCTGCAAACTTTGCATAGGCATCAGGAAGGGCATCTGGCCAGTAATGCTCAGCTACATTCAGTCACTCTGATTCTACCTGGATAAAAGGGATTACAAGGTCATACATTTTTTAAAAAGTTAAATATGACCGTTTTGCTTTTATTTATGTATTTACATATGTAATTATTTAAAATATTTCTACACCTATCCATCTTTTTATTATTTTTTGCAACCTGTGAATGAACTAAAGCTTCTTTACTTTATTGGGCCAGACTTGTGAGCTGAAGCAGATTCTTCTATATCCATGACAGCTCAGCTTCTCGCCTTCAGGACCTCATTTTGGGGAATGAGCAGATGTGCTTAGTTCTGTGTTGTTGTTTTCTGTGGTTTGATTTGGCTTTCAGATGCTTGCAAGCTGCCCTCTAGCTGAGGTTGGAGTAGGTTGTTTATTAACATTTCATGAATATTATAAAATTGGAGATTCAATTAGAAAGCAGTGAAAAGGAGAAATCACTTTTTGTTCTGCATTAAAATTTTCTTAGCCTGATTCCCACCAGCTTTGCTAGATGGTAACTCTCACAATTCCCATCTATGTGCAGTTATAACCATTTAAAGCAACGTTTCTTAACCTTGGCAACTTTAAGATGTGTGTACTTCAACACCCAGAATTCCTAAGTCAGCTTGAAGAGTTCTCTTAGCATAAGGAGGAAACTGGTAAGGAAAACAAAGTACTTGAAAATTGCATTTTCATCAACACCACAAAAGATGATTGTACCAAAAATAGAAAGAGAGTGTACATATCATGGTGAACTATCAAGCAACAATGATTATGGGGAAGGATTTGTCAGTGAAAAATGGCAAAGCATTTTTATACTGCCTCATATTGCTTTGCAACACTCTCTGGGAAATTTGCAATGTATTATTTACATATTGCCCTCTAAAATCTGGGTCCCCATTTTACTAAACTCAAAAGGATGGAAAGCTAAAGTCAACCGTGTCCCATCAGAATCAAACTCCTGGCAGTTTGCCTGCAATTCTGCACAACTACTAGTGATGAATGTGGAGCAGTTATCTCATCCCCCAATGATAACAGGTTATCATAGCCTTCCACTCTTTTGAAGGCATGCTCCTTGTTTATAATACATTGGTAAAATCCTGGACTGCATGAAAAAGAGTGGGTGATAGAAAAAGTGTGCATATACACCCTGCAATCGTCTAAAGAAGCACTGAGCTCTAACAATGTAAGTAAGACCACACTTATAATCCTGCATCTAGTTTTGGTCACTACACTATAAAAAAGATGTTGAGACTGTAGAAAGAGTGCAGAGAAGAGCAACCAGGATGATTAGGGGACTGGAGGACTAAGCATATGAAGAATGGTTACAGGAACTGGGCATGGCTAGTCTAGTGAAGAGAAGGACCAGGGAAGACAGGATAGCAGTCTTCCAATATTTGAGGGGTTGCCACAGAGAGGAGGGGGGTCAAGCTATTTTCCAAAGCACCCGAAGGCCAGACAAGGAATAATGGATGGAAAATGAACAAGGAGAGATTCAACCTAGAAACAAGGAGGAACTTTCTGACATTGAGAACAACCAACCAATGGAACAGAAGTTGCATTCATCACTGAAAGCTTTCAAGAAGAGACTGGACTGCCAACTGTCAGAAATGGTGTAGGGTCTCTTGTTTGAGCAGGGGGTTAGACTAGATGACATACGAGGTCCCTTCCAACTCTGTTAATCTAAACTAAATGCCAATTCTGCACCATCTATGTTGCATTGATACATTTACTCTCTCCATTAACAATAGATTCAAAAGATTGTTTTTAGGACTCAGATGGTGAATAAGGCAAGTTAATCCTGACTGTACTAACTAAGAAGCCAGAGAAAAAAATAGGGAGTGGTGAGCAAGACAGTCACAGCTTACAAAACTCATTGTTTGAAGGTTTTCAGTGGAGTCCTGCTAGGAAAATGTCAAATGGATTAAACATCACCATTAGCAGTGGGAAAGACACAAAGAATATCATGAGATAAGAAGCTATAGACTATTAAAAATAATGTTGTCTCTCAGTAGATCTCAGAAAAAGAAAGCAGTCTTAAGCTGCTCGCAAGAAACAAAAGCAGTTTGTTGGTGTTGACAGCCTGCTTTCACGTTTAAGTATTGCAGATTTAGCTGTGTTGCACTCAAGATGAGACATATTGCTAAGCCCATCAACACTGATCTGAATTGGTCTTATCTTTCTTAGCAGCAGAATTCACAGTAAGATGCTATTATGCCAAAACAATGCCACATATACACGCATACAAACCTATATACTGACATTGTTACACAAAAGCCACTATTACATATTTGCATCACAACCTTTGACTCAAATCTATGGTTTCATGGAAGCTGAGTCATGGCAATTGAAGAAGCTACTTGGGCAGGCAGTGAAAGGTACTAATATCACTCTATAAAGCCCTAGTAAAACCACACCTAGAGTATTGTGTCCAGTTTTGGTCACCACACTATTAAAAAGATGTTGAGACTATGAGTAGGGGACTGAAGAACTGTTACAGGAACTGGGCATGGCTAGTCTAGTGAAGAGAAGGACCAGGGGAGACATGATAGCAGCCTTCTGATATTTGAGGGGCTGCCACAAGGAGGAAGGGGTCAAGTGATTTTTCAAGGCACCTGAAGGTCAGACAAGGAATAATGGATGGAAACTGACCAAGGAGAGATTTAACCTAGAAATTGGGAGACATTTTCTGACAATCAACTCATGGAACAGAAGTTGCCTTCAGAAGTTGTGGGGCTTCATCACTTGTGACTTTCAAGAAGAGATTGGACTCCCATTTGTCACCCCCAAATGGTGTATGGGGGTGGTGGTGTTGGACTAGATGACCTATAAGGTCCCTTCCAACTCTGTTAATCTGTTAAATCTGTTAAATCTCAAACCAATAAGGAAATAAGTCCAGTTGTCATGACTCAGTGTTTAGACAATTCTAGTTAGATGGCTGAGAATCTTCACTGACATACGGTACATAAGTTGCAGTTTTTGTAAGATGATGTATATCCATGTTTGTTTGCCCTTTAACTCCTGTGTCATGTCAGTCATGTCTTCTAGCAGGAGATAGTAATTCTTTGTAATCTTCAAAGAAAAGAGAATGCATCATGCATTGCTAAAGCCACAACTGAACCACAAACAATGGAAAAACGAGTCATATTAATTGCTTGTCAATGATTTTCTTTAGTATGATCCAACAAGATTATTTCATGCTACAAGCTGAAAACATACCTGTATTGCATTAATTAACCAGAAAGTCAAGAATCTGGAAGCACACAATAAGTGCTGTTTATTTGCATCTATCTTAGACTGATAGACTGCTGGCATAGGCTGTTTTTCTGGGTTGTTTTTCCCAAGGAACTGATTCATTATTTTTGGCCAAGTCAAACCTGACTCTCTAGCTGAATACTGTTAGGATGAGAAATGAAGTTCCTGAAATAAAGTCCTTAGCTAAAGAAGAAGTGAGAAAATGGCATTAACATTGTGGGCTTCTTAAAACCACTCAATGAAAAATCAGAAAGAACATGTCTAATAAAGTTCACAGGCATCATTGTTCATACAACAAAGCCCACACCTTACATACCAATGGGAAATAAAGAAGATGAGATGAACTTGTGGTGGACAGAAGCAAATATAATTTAATAACTATAGCAGAGACCTAGCAGGATGAAGCATATAATAAGAATTTAGCAATTAAATAGTACTTATTTGTTCAACAGGAACAAAACCAGTAATGGGGAAGGAGGGTTCCATTGTAGATTTAAATTTCAACTCCTGCTCAGGAACCCAAATGAATGAATTATACAATGCTATAATTGTAGTGATGGTAGTTTCACTGGAAAACTAGGAAATGTGGTTGGATGGTGGTATTTACATCTTTTCTTTAGGTGCAAATCTATATTCCCATGTAATAAGGTAAAGGTAAAAGTTCCCCTCGCACATATGTGCTAGTTGTTCCCAACTCTAGGGGGTGGTGCTAATCTCCATTTTAAAGCCAAAGAGCCTGTACTGTACAAAGACATCTCCGTGGTCATATGGCCAGTATTACTAAATGCTGAAGACGCACGGAATGCTGTTACCTTCCCATCAAAGATGGTCCCTATTTTTCTATTTTTACATGCTTTCAAACTGCTAGGTTGGCAGAAACTGGGACATGTAACAGGAGCTCACTCCGTTACACACTCCAGGGATTCGAACTGCTGAACAGCTGACCTTTCTGATTGACAAGCTCAGTGTCTTAGCCACTGAGTGTGTGCCTTCCCATGTAAGTATATAATACAGAAGTAAATATTGTCTTGTCCTCCAAATGGCACACATGTGTAGAATAGATTATCTTTTCCATATTTAGTCTAAAACCTTGGAATAGTCCTTATTGCTCACTTGGTATAAAAATACTTCCTAATATTATCCTTGGCCAGAGTAGGCATTGCATTCCAAGCCAAGATAAGAGCTTTTCTTGTCCTTAGCAAAACCAAGTGAATTAAGACCATCAAAAGCAGCTCTGATTAATTTCATTTAGTCACATGTGACGCTACTCTTCAATATTTTTCAAGGACTCTTCACCCACTATTTGCAGATTTTAAAGCAATGTTCTAACAGATGAACATGCTTATGTTTTTCCATAATCTCAGCAAGTATCTTTCTCACGTGCACCCTGTGTGCGTGTGTGTGTTTGAATTGAGAACCTCATTGCAAGATACAAAAAAGTGCATTTGGTAAGTATATTAAATTAGTTGAAAGAACTTCTATATATACAGAGTAAATTCCAAACAAAGGTAATCCACTAAAAATTCTGAAGACCCTAATGCAGTGCATCAAATTTTAATTGGATTGTGTCAAATCTATTATTTTACCATAATATGTATGGATGTAACCCTCCATTTCCAGCATATGTCCTCAAAATGTAAGGCTACAGCTGTCAGAGATAAAATTGATTCAGCTTTAAACATTTATCTAGTAGTTGTTTAATGGAACACACACACATAAACACACACAAAACTTCTTCAGTACGAGTAAAATAATTGGCTTCTATGTTTAAGCTGTGTCTTCCATACTTGGCTTCTTATACATGAGATATTTTGTATTTGAACAATAATCCATTTATTTTGAAGCATCATGCATTTAAAATAGAATAGAATTCTATATTGGCCAAGTGTGATTGGACACACAAGGAATTTGTCTTTGGTGCAGATGCTCTCAGTGTACATAAAAAGACAAGATACTTTCATCAAGAATCCTAAGACACAACACTGTTGGGGGGCAGAGATCGAACCCTAGGCCCCTAACGTGTGGGGTGCCGCAGGGTTCGGTCCTGTCTCCCCTACTTTTCAACATCTACATGAAACCGCTGGGCGAGATCATTCGGCGGCACAGGATAAAATACCACCAGTATGCGGACGATACCCAGCTGTATCTGTCCGCCCCGTGCCAACTCAATGAAGCGGTGGACGTGATTAACCAGGGACTTGAAGCTGTTAGGGACTGGATGAGGGCTAACAAACTCGTGCTCAACCCGGATAAGACCGAGTGGCTGTTGTGTTTCCCTCCCGCCAATTTGGCAAGTATTCCATCACTCAGGCTGGGGGTGTCAAACATTACACCCCTCAGACAGGGTCCGCAACTTGGGAGTCCTCCTGGACCCACAGCTGACTTTCGAACACCATTTGTCAGCTGTGACCAGGGGGGCATTTGCCCAGGTTCTCCTGGTGCACCAGTTGCGCCCCTACCTGAACTGGGAGGCTCTCACAACAGTCACTCCTGCCCTTGTGACCTCTAGGCTGGAGTACTGCAATGTGCTCTACATGGGGCTGCCCTTGAGGAGTATTCGGCGACTTCAGCTAGTCCAGAATGCAGCCGCGCGAGCGATTGTGGGTGCACCTCGCTTCACCCACGTAACACCTATCCTCCGCGAGCTGCACTGGCTACCTGTCGATCTCCGGATACGCTTCAAGGTGCTACTTGCCACCTATAAAGCCCTCCATGGTAGTGGATCTGGGTACTTGAGAGACCGCCTACTGCCGATCACCTCCACACGACCTATTAGATCTCATCGATTAGGCCTCCTCCGAGTTCCATCCGCTGGCCAATGCCGACTGGCAACCACGCAGAGGAGAGCCTTCTCGGTGGTAGCTCCAACCCAATGGAACGATCTCCCCATGGAGATTCGTACCCGCACCACCCTCCAGACCTTCCGCACAGCCCTTAGAATCTGGCTATCCCATCAGGCCTGGGGCTAAAGATTGTAACCCGCCCGAATGGTATGAATGTTGTGTTTTAATCATGTATTGTCTTATATGTAAAAGTTTGTTTTTTCCCCCTTCCTTCCTTTGGATTGTGAGCTGCCCTGAGTCCCCCCAGGGAAAAGGGCAGCATATAAATAAACCTTAAACTAAACTAAACTAAACTAAACTAAACTAAACTAAACTTACACACAACAGGGTACAAATAAGCAATCAGGAAACAATCAAGATTGATATAAATCGTAAGGATACAAGCAACAAAGTTACAGTCCTGCAGTCATAAGTTGGAGATAGATACTAGTAAGGAAGAGAAGAATAATAGTAATATAGTCTTAGTAAATTATTTGACAGTATTGTGGGAATTAGTTGTTAAGCAGAGTGATGGCATTCGGGGAAAAAAACTGTCCTTGTGTCTAGTTATTCTGGTGTGCAGTGCCCTATAGTGTCGTTTTGAGGGTAGGAGTTGAAATAATTTAGCTCCAGTATGTAAGGCTCTGTGGATATTTTCACAGCCCACTTTTTGACTCATGCAGTGTACCAGTCCTCAATGGAAGGCAGGACTGGTTTTGCTGCAGTTCTAATTATCGTCTGAAGTCTGTGTCTGTATTGATGGGTTGCAGAACCAAACTAGACAGTTATGGGGGTGCAGATGAAAGCACTTGTATATGCATAATTAGGACTTTTAAAAGTGAGTCAACAAATCCCAACAAAGGAAAATCTGGGAAATTTGATGCCCATAATCATAATCAAATTATTCTAAGCAAGATTGAAGACAAATGATTCACTGTGATTTTGACCATTCATCATTTTTCTGCTGAGACTGCATTCACTTCATCTGTTCAAATTCAACCTGGTAATTGTATTTTTTCTTCACACTTCATTCTCATATATTCACATACAGTTGCCCACAGAGGCACTCTTATTTTGTCCCCAAGACATCCAGTTATGATAAAAGAGCACATCACATTTATCAGCAGCTATTAAACCAATATGAAGGAGAGTTTGCTAGCGAGCCTACTGATTTTTGCTACTGCTAATGTTTAAAATCAGGTGAATAGGATTTCATCTTAGTTATACCAGATGAATGTACAGAAAGTTATATCTGAGACTTCTGATATGCTAATTTGCTAAGAATGTTGCTATAAAAGCAGATAAATGTAACAACACAAAGTTGGATTGAATGACTTTATTCTACCCTCGAAAGAAAATATTTAGTCTTCTGTTTTAGTGTTTTTCAACCTTGCCCTGCTAAAGATGCTGGCTGGGGAATTTTGAGAGACATGGACTTCACCTGGCCAAGATTGAGAAACACTCATCTATTTCAGATTAACAGAGTTGGAAGGATCTTGGAGGCCACCTAGTCCAATCAAGCAGGACACCCTACCCCATTTCTGACAAATGGCAGTCCAGTCTCTTCTTGAAAGCTCTCAGTGGTGAAGCTCCTACAACTTCCAAAGGCAACTTCTGTTCCATTGGTTGACTGTTCTCACTGTCAGAAATTTCTCCTTATTTCCAGGTTGAATCTCTCCTTGTTCAGTTTCCATCCATTCTTCCTTGTTTGGTCTTGGGGTGCTTTGGAAAATAGCTTCACCCTTTCCTCCGTGGCAGCCCCTCAAACTATTGGAAGACTGCTATTCTGTCTCCCCTGGTCCTTCTCTTCACTAGACCAGCCATGCCCAGTTCCTGTAAACATTCTACCTATATTTTAGTCTCCAGTCTCCTAATCAACCTGGTTTGCTCTTCTCTGCAATCTAAACTATGAAGATACATGTTTGAAAATTGAAGTTTTTTGCTTGATTTGATGGCTGCAATGTGGAATCCAAATTCATTTAACAGCCATGTGACTAATTTAACAACTGCAGTCAGAGGTGGTATTCAGACAGTTCTGACAGGTTCTGGAGAGCCGATAATGGAAATTTTTTAATAGTTTGGAGAACTGGCAAATAAGATAGCCCCACCCCTGCTGCCTCCCAGCTGATCTTCTTTTGTTGCCCTGAACAGGAGAACGGAGCCTGGAAAGCAGGTTAGTCGGGGAGGGAATGTGGATTTTGCAGTAACCTTCCTGCAGGAGTGAGGAGGGAATGGGGGTTTTGCAGTATCCTTCCCTGCCACACCCACAAAGCCATGCCCACAGAACCGGTAGTAAAAAAAATTGAATCCCACCACTGACTTCAGTGATTCACATAACAAATGCGGCAAGAAAAGTGGTTAAAATGAGGCAAAACTGACGTAACAAATTTCTCACATAGCAACATAAATTCTGGGCTCAATTGTGGTTGTACGTCGAGGACCATCTGTATATAAAACATCATTGTGGTATCCGCTGGGCTCATCCCATCCAGACAAAGCTGAACTTCATTTTCTTATATTTGCCTCCTGCTACAGCTGTTGGAAACACATTAAAGGATACTAACAACAAGCTTTTCTGTATTTTGAAATTTCAATTTGACTTAAATATCTGGCTACACTAGAACTAATAGGCTCACTGCTGAGATAAATCCCTCTTGACAGGCGAGTTTATACTTCTAGTTCTTCTGTATCAAAGGGAGAGCCTTAGCACTATCTTGGCCTCATCATAGCCCAAAGCTATAGAGCTTCCTCTGAATGTCTGTATTCGTTCAGCTTTTGAAAAAAACAGAGCCTCTCTGTTGACTAACAAAACTATCTGCTCAAACTAAGGAAACCAAAACCAGCAGGAAAAAGCAAATAATTTAAATCCATAATTCAGCTAGATCAAATACAGTAGATTGTTTCTGGATACACACATGGAATGTCATTGAAGAAATCACATCTTTCCATATGGAAATACATGTTGCATGATCTCAAGGCCGTGGCAATGTTTTGTGTGCTGTTGAAAGAGGCATAATTATGTTTCAGAGGTGGGGTAAGGAGTATACTTGAGTCTGACAAGTATAAATGTTTTGGTTAACTTGTAAGAATCAAACAGGGATAGGATGCCTCCACTGCTATGTGCAACAAAGGTCCCTCAAACCTTTTATGAACAGTATTTCTCTATAACAGGCAGTTATATATCTTGTCAGGCCTGTAAACTTTATAATAGGCATAATCAATACAATAAAAATATCATTCTCCCGTGTTTCCCTGAAAATACAACCTGTCCTGAAACTAAAGCCTTGCCACATTTTTCGCGTGGGCAAAAATATAAGCCCACCCGTGAAAATAACCCCCCTGGACAACCCCCTGCCTCCGGCCAGGCAGAGCATCACTCATTGACATAGCGGTATCCTGAAGGTGCCAAGCAGCTGCAGGAGCCGGGGGGGGGGGAGAAAGGCGCTCACATTGCTTGCCGCCTTCAGGATACTGCTAGGTTGGGGAGTGGCGTTCTGCCTGGCCGGAGGGGGTAGTTGCCCAGCTCTCCCTGCAGCAGCCACCACTGTGGTGGCGCTCCAAGCATAATGTCTTCTCCGGTTCCAAACTCCCAAACTCGGATGCCGAGTCTTCCAGCAGTGGCCGCTCTAGGAGTGCACTCTATAGTTGTGGGCTGGCTGCTGGAAGACTCTGTTCACTGTTCACTGACCTAGGGGGTATCCTTAAGGCACCAAGCCATGTGGCGCTCTGCCCGTTCCCCAGCTCCCCTGGCTTGGCACATTAGGGATAACCCCTGCCCAGCTGGAGAGGGGGTTTGCCAGGTGGTTGCTCATGAGCTTGGTCACCTCGTGGCTGCTCCACCCCTGAGGCTGTGCCCAGCTCTTCGGGAGCCAGTTCGCAAGCCAGTTCACAAGGGAGCAGCCGCCCAGCAACCCCAAAACAATAACCCTATAATAAGCCCAAGGCCATATTTTATAAATAAAAAGAAAATAAGACCCTGTTGTATTTTTGGGGAAACACGGTATGTTTGTCTTTAGAGACTAAATAGGACATGCAAAAAAAACCACGGTTGGAAAATAGTATGTTCTCCATTACTATTAGTGTTCAATCAATATATCTCTTCATCCAACTTTTGTAGGATAAGTCTTAACAGAACTCCACTTAACTTTTCTCTAGTATCTCAGTCTCTTGTCTTCTCTCCTCTCTCTTCTCCCTTCTCCTCCTCTCCTCTCCTCTCTCCTCTCCTCCTCTCTTCTTTCTCCTCTCTTCTTTCCTCTCCATTCTCCTCTCCTCTACCCTACCCTACCCCACCCTACCCAACTTCATAAAACCCTAGGAGCAAATCAGAATGGATAGGTTTTCAGTTGGGGTGGACTTTAAAACAAACATGTCTTAGTAATTAAGCATCAGCTGCACCTGAAAAATAACTGCAGTAATGAATTTTACTATTACTATGTTTTTAACACCTTGACATTCAGAATGATTTGGATAAGAAACAAAGGCAAAGGATGCTCATTAAAGTGATAATTACTTTGTGCCAATAACAAAGGGAAAAAATTCTGCAAAGAAGGATTAGGAAGCAGGGTTGGCAATTGGGTTATTACAGGAACTTCAGACCTTAAAAAAAGAGATAAAGTGGAATGTAGCCCAACTTTCTGACGATGCAAGTTCCTTTCTGAAAATCTTCCAAAACATTTAAAACATTGATCTCTAAAAGGAAAGTTATTTACCTTATTACATGACTTTCAAAAAACAAAAATAAATTCCAGGAAATTGTTGTTTTCATTATCTTCCTCTCATCTTTGCAAACAATGTGATATTTTTCAGCTCAGTCATGACTTACATTTTCTGACATTTAATGTGAAAATGTATTTTGAATTTGTTCCAATCCAGTGGCCTTTGCAATGAAAACTGAAGTCTTGCAGGAGCTTTGGTGGAAAGCAGATATATAACCTCTATGTTTATGTGGATATGTTCTTGATACTTTTGACCTTATGTTGATAACAAACAAAATAACTGATGATGATCATGCACTGAATGTAGAAGGAAATAAATAAATGAAGTAAGTCCAAGTGAATGTATTACTCCAAGATATAAGAGGGCTTTCTTACCTTGGCTAATATAGTCCAAAAAATCCGTGTATTAGATGGTTTTAATATTAGTTATTTTTGATGCTTGAGAGGAAAGAAGGAAATTAAGAAGAGATGGTTCATAAATGATTCAGAAGAAGAGAAAGAACACTATGTATTTATTTTTTTAAAAAATTCCAAACAAATTCAGATTTCCAATCCTGGGACTTCTAAATATATAGGTAGTCCTCAATCAATAAACAGTTCATTTAGTGAGTATTCTTATATCAGCACTGAAAAAATGACTTATGACCATTTTTCAAACTTATGACCATTGCAGCATCCCATGGTCATGTTATCAAAATCCAGATGCTTGACATCTGACTCCTAGTTTTGACGGTTGCAGTGTCCCAAGGTCATGTGATCAATTTTGAAACCTCCTGACAAGCAAGTCAATGGGGAAACCAGATTCATTGAACAACTGTCCTGTTAACTTAACAACTTCAGAGATTCACTTAACAACTGTGGCAAGAAATGTAAAAAAAATAGGGCAAAACTCACATAACAAATGTCTCGCTTAACAAAAAATGTTGGGTTGAATTGTGGTCTTAAGTCAAGGCGTACTTGCAGTCACTGACTAAATATCCTGAGGGTTGAAGTACAACATTTTTACACAGTATTAAGTTGGGTCCGAGAAATGAAAGTCAGAAGTAGAATACTTTCAAATTTAAGTTGGATTTTGCAATAGTAGATAACTCCTCTTTGGAAATTCCAAATATATTACAAATTCCCAAGTAGAGTCCATCCATTAGTGAAACTGCATTTTATGAAAGGCAATTTATGAGGGAGCATTTATGCAATTTTCTCAGAGGAAGATAGGACTTATCAAAAAATGGCTTCTAGGAGACCCAAAGAGCAGGAGAAGTAGTTTTATGCCCTCCGTCACAGACAAATCTTACTTCTTAAAGGAAAAAAACAACATTCCCCTTAGGAGCTTCCCCTTCTTGATGTGGCAAACACATCTCAATTTACCAGCTGGCTCCAAATTTGCACCTCTATGTAATGTCCTAGACTTCATATAATAGGAAGATCCCTATCCAGGTATTTCAAATTATCTCTCTTTTTAGAAAGTGGAAGGAAGCAGGAAGAATGAATAAGCACATGGCTAGTTCTTTTTTTTCCCTGAGGAAAAAAAAATAATAGGTAAAAACAATGTGCTTTTATTTGTTTGTTTGCTTTCCCATTTTTGCGAAGTGCAGAAACAACTTGCAATCCACTTTACTATCTCCATGCGTTAACACGAGTCAACGATTCTACTACATTTGCTATGTAGGGTGGACAAGATTTTTTCTCCCTAATATATATGCTTTCTGATTGTTGTATCCTAGCAACAGAAGCAAAAAACCCCAACTAAGCCATTAAAAAAGGAAGATAATGTGGAGCCTGTTGGAAGATTACCACACTAAATGCCAACTATAGCTGCACAGTATCCTCTCATGGCTTTACAAATGCGAATGTTGCTTTGTTACTACCTTCCTTCAGTAAACATATTGAGTTACCTTCTGGGAAATAAAGACACAAATTTTATAGAAACACAAAGCAATCACTACCACTGCAACATTATCCATACCTCATTCCCAGCCTATTTAGGCATGGATAGACCTGAGATATCAACAAGACCCTTAAATCTCATTTTCATGACTTGCTTCGCATCGTGGGATTTGGTTCTCTAAGGGGGAGTGACAGAAAAATCAGGCTTTTCTATATTTATCCTCATTCCTTCCTTGCTTGGGAAATAGAATCCTTTCATCTCAATTGTTTTTATTGCTTGCTCAGAGAGAGGAAAAGAAAGTTAGATTAAGGGTTGGGGAAAGAAAACTCCAGACGTCGTGCCTAATAACCCACCTAAAAACAAAAGGAAACACAGATGCCAAAGTCCATATTGTAATTAAGATGGAATAAACAGCTATGCATACTAAAAGCAGAGACATCATCCTGCCAACAAAAGTGTGTATAGTGAAGGCGATGGTTTTCCCAGTTGCAATGTGTGGCTGTGAAAGTTGGACCATAAAAAGAGCCAAAGAATGGAGGCCTTTGAACTATGGTGCTGGAGAAGACTCCTGTGAGTCCCTTGGACTGCAAGGTGATCCAACCGGTCAGTCCTAGAGGAGATCATCCCTGACTGCTCTTTAGAAGGCCAGATCCTGAGGATGAACTCAAATACTTGGCCACCTAATGAGAAGGAAGGACTCACTGGAGAGAGCCTAATGCCTGGGAAAGATGAGGGCAAAAGAAGAAGGGGACGACAGAGAATGAGGTGGCTGGATGGAGTCACTGAAGCAGTCGGCATGAGCTTAAATGGACTCCAGAGGATGGTAGAGGACAAGAAGGCCTGGAGGAATGTTGTCCATGGGGCTGTGATGGGTCGGACATGACTTCACAACTAACAACAAACAGCTATACATACAGATAGTCCTCGTCTTACAACTACAACTGGAACCAGAATTTCAATGTTAAGGAAGATTGATATTGTTCAGTCAGCCATGTCTGGTTTTACAACCCTTTTTTGCCATGGATGTTAAGCGAATCACTGCAGTCATTAAGTGAATCCCATAGTTGTTAAGCAAACCCAGCTTCCCCATCTCATTTTGTTGGAAGCCAGCAGGAATATCACAAATGGCAGTCACTTAACCCAGGGTGTTGCAATTGTCACAAATACATACCAGTTGCCAAGCATCCAAATTTTGGTCACATGACTGTTGGGATGTTGCAGTGGTCCGAAGTGTGAGGACTTTTTCCCCCAGTGCTGCTGTAACTTTGAACAATCACTAAATTGTTCAATTTAGGGAGGAGGAACCGACCAAGTGTTCCGCCCCAGGCGACTATGGACCCTTTGAGGTTCCAGACGGAGCTTGGGGTTATTCCTGATACTCTCAGCCCACAGTCGGTAGAGACTCTGGTTGCTGCCTGGCATTTGGCAGCATCGGAGACCCTCGACCAGATTGCGCCACTACGGTCCCTCTGAGGCGGCAGATCCCGGAGGCCTCCTTGGTTCACCGAGGAGCTCCGGGAGAGGAAGCGCCGGAGGAGACGCCTAGAGCACCTGTGGAGGTCCGATAAATCCGAATCGAACCGAGCACTTTTAACAACCTGCACCAAGGATTACATCAGGGCACTTAGGGCAGCAAGAGATCTTATATTGCCACCTTGGTTGCGTCTGCCGAGTCCCGTCCAGCCGCCCTGTTTAGGATAACCTGTTCCCTCTTGAATAAGAGGGATACGGGGGACCCCTTGCAGGGTAGGGCTGAAGACTATGCCCAGTTCTTGGCGGACAAAGTTGCTCGGTTTCGGTCGGATTTGGACTCCACCTTTGCAGAGCCAGCCGAGGCATGAGAGGACGATTTGGTAGACCATCGCTGGGTTGAGTTTCAGGATGTTACCCCCGGGGACGTGGACAAGGCCATGAGGGCTGTGAGTGCCTCCACCTGTGTACTGGACCCGTGTCCCTCCTGGCTGGTTGCTAACAGCAAGGAGGTGACACGGGGCTGGATCCAAGCGGTTATTACCGCCTTGCTTTGGGAGGGGCACTTCCCCGCCGCACTTAAAACGGCGGTGGTGAGACCCCTCCTGAAGAAACCATCTTTGGATCCAGCCGTACTTAACAACTACCGTCCAGTCTCCAACCTCCCCTTTATTGGGAAGGTTATTGAGAAGGTGGTGGCCTACCAGCTCCAGCGGTCCTTGGAGGAAGCCGATTACCTGGACCCCTTCCAGTCCGGCTTCAGACCTGGTTACAGCACAGAAACCTCTTTGGTCGCATTGACCGATGATCTCTGGAGAGCCAGGGATGGAGGCCACGCCTCCATCTTGGTTCTCCTTGACCTCTCGGCGGCTTTCGATACCATCGACCATGGTATCCTTCTGCGACGACTGCAGGAGGTGGGGGTGGGAGGCACTGTTTTGCAGTGGTTCTCCTCCTGCCTCTCGGACAGGTTCGCAGTCGGTGTTGGTCGGGGACAGAGATCGACCATGAGGCCCCTAACATATGGGGTGCCGCAGGGGTCGGTCCTGTCCCCCGTACTATTTAACATCTACATGAAACCGCTGGGCGAGATCATTCGGAGGCACGGGATAAGATACCACCAATATGCGGACGATACGCAGCTGTATCTGTCCGCCCCGTGCCAACTCAATGAAGCGGTGGACGTGATGAACCAGGGTCTCGAGGCCGTCAGGGTCTGGATGAGGGCTAACAAGCTTGTACTCAACCCAGAAAAGACCGAGTGGCTGTTGTGTTTCCCTCCCAAAAATTTGGTTAGTGTTCCATCGCTCAGGCTGGGGGGCCAAATTTTACACCCCTCAGACAGGGTTCGCAACTTGGGAGTCCTCCTGGATCCACAGCTGACCTTTGATCACCACCTGTCAGCTGTGACCAGGGGGCATTTGCCCAGGTTCGCTGGTGCGCCAGTGCGACCCTACCTGAATCGGGAGGCTCTCACAACAGTCACTCGCGCCCTCATGACCTCTAGGCTGGAATACTGCAATGTGCTCTACATGGGGCTGCCCTTGAAGAGCATCCGGCGGCTTCAGCTAGTCCAGAATGCGGCCGCGCGAGTGATTGTGGGTGCACCTCGGTTCACCCACATAACACCTATCCTCCGCGAGCTGCACTGGCTACCTGTTGATCTCCGTGTGCGCTTCAAGGTGCTTCTTACTACCTACAAAGCCCTTCATGGTAGTGGATCTGCGTACTTGGGAGACCGCCTTCTGCCAATCACCTCCTCTCAACCCATAAGATCCCACAAATTAGGCCTCCTCCGAGTGCCATCTGCCAGCCAGTGCCGGCTGGCAACTACGCGGAGGAGAGCCTTTTCAGTAGCAGCTCCGACCCTCTGGAACGATCTCCCCGTGGAGATTCGTACCCTCACCACCCTTCACACCTTCCGCACAGCCCTCAAGATCTGGCTATCCCACCAGGCCTGGGGGTAAAGACCATAATTTGCCCCCACCCGAATGTTGAATGAATGTTGCTTGATTTTAATCATATATTGTGTTTTTATGTTATTGTATGTCTTCCCCTCCCATACAAGTTGTTAGCCGCCCTGAGTCCCCTCAGGGAAAAGGGCGGCCTATAAATAAACGCAACTGAAACTGAAACTAAATGAATGGTTGTAAGTTGAGGACTATCTGTATATAGTTTTCAGGGCTCTACGTGGTTAGAAAATGATTTGAAATGTGTCCTTCGACCCACGCAAGCAAAACTTGAGTCTTTGATGTTCTTTAAAGCAGGAGGAGTTTTCCATGCAAATGAGACAAAAATCTGTGCTGCTTTTAGAGTCTTGATAATGAAGTGAATCTTCAAATTCTTCATTGCCCAGCATTGACAGTGAAAGAAATGGTCATTAAGCTGAAAGCTCTTTAAATTTGTCTGCAGACAACTGAAGTAAATTAGGAAGAACATTCCAACTCTCTTATTCATGATGAGGCTCACTGCACTGTATGAAAATGGCCTAGAATGAGACTGTTCATCTAATTAGTTCAGGGCAACTACAATCCATCAGATGATGACCTGTATTTCCAAGTAGCCCTAATGACTATTAAAATTAGCCAAACATGTTTCTTCTTCTTCTTCTTCTTCTTCTTCCTTCTTCTTCTTCTTCCTTCTTCTTCTTCTTCTTCTTCCTCCTCCTCCTCCCCCTCCCCCTCCTCCTCCTCCTCCTCCTCCTCCTCTTCTTCTTCTTCTTCTTCTCCTTCTCCTTCTCCTTCTCCTTCTCCTTCTCCTTCTCCTTCTCCTTCTCCTTCTCCTTCTCCTTCTCCTTCTCCTTCTCCTTCTCCTTCTCCTTCTCCTTCTTCTTTTCTCTTTCACATCTGAACTACTACTAAATTGGTGGTAGTAAAGAGTCAACAGGATTCAATAACGGCATAAAGGAACTCAAGACTGATGACACATTTTGACCCCTCCATCGGCTCAATCTGGTCACCTCCAACAACCTTCTCTCAATCCAAGAGCCAGTATGATGTCATCTTGAAGGTACTAGAATAGGAAGGGAGAGATCCTAGTTCTGGGCCCCACTTAGCCATGGCGGTTTCATGATAGACTTGTCTCTCAATCCAGTTTTCCTCTAGAAGGGAACCTTCAGGAAAGTAGCAATAGAGACTTTCCTTTATGCTGCCTTGAGTTCTATATGGAAAGGTGAGATACAAATTTAACAAATAAAAAAGGCAGCAATTCTTTAATATTTTGGAGCAATTGTGATGGAATCCATGGAAATTGACTCCAGAACAAAGCGGCATAGTTCTATCCAATCAGATTTAAGGATCAGGAAAGAGAAAGAAAATAATGAAAGCAAAAAACTATAATTGCTAGTCATTAAGTCCCCTTAATATATCCCCCTAATACATTAATCCCCATTCCTTGTACTTCTTTCCCTCCTCCCCTCCCTCCCTCCTCCTCCTCCTTTTCCAGTAATATAAATAATGAATTCCCTAGTCAAGTTTTTAAAAATGTAGATTTCCCTGATATCCTTGTCTTTTTTACATGAAATTTTCCAATAGAAGTTCTTTTTCAAAAAGCAATTTCTTCTCTCCACATAGCTTTCCAAACAACCTTTTGTTTGAGATATTGCCTTTCAAACCATGTGACCTGGCAAGGGTGGTGCGGCTAGAGAAAGGCCAATTTTTGAGACCAGCATTACCATCCTGGAGTCTTGTTTTGCAGATCTTGTGAATGTCCTCCCACAGACACCCATGCAAGTTTCATGTATATCCCTGTTTCCGACATTAGTACCAAGTGTAAAGATTTCCCCACTGATGCCTTTTGCAGTCCTTTTTGTAAGAAGATAACTTATACAAAGAATGGCCCAATGCTCCCAAGAGAATTTGCATTTGAGAGCCTTAGATAATTGGACTTCTTGCTGTAATGCCACAAATAAAAACTTAATATCTCACTCTAATCCAGAAAGGCACGGAGTTAAGATACTTTTCCCATGCAATCTCCTGCCTTTTCATAAGAAACATCCTTTATTGTGTCTATGTCTGCTTTAATGCATCCTCTAGTAAAAGAATTATACATTTTTTTTTCTAATTAAAATGCAAATAACATTGAATGAACACTGCCATGTAGTAATGTCAAAGGAAATAAGCCTTAAAAAGCATAGGAGTTTAGGAACTAAATCAATAAAACTGTTAGTCCATGAAGAATTCAAGTGTTAACATGGCTTTATGGGAAGCATAAAGCCAAGATTGCTTAACATTTTATTTAAATATTATATGCTATATGAAAATAAGCTTCTGTCTAGGCTTCTCTTTTCAGGTACCTTAAAATAGGCTAATTGCCTCTCCTCAGAAATTAATGTTTTTAGGCTTCTGTTGTTAATTGCAAATCCTTAATTGCAAATTTCATGCAATATATTATAGGTAGGTAAGTAGGTAGGTAGGTGTGGGTGGGTATTCTACTCATCCATTCTTCAGTTCTAAGTTACTAAATTAGAAATGAAGAAGCTTCTTGGATGAGAAGTGAAACATCTTCAAGAAAAACTCCAAATGCCTTTTTTATCTTTAGGATAAATTTTGTAGGGTATTTTTAGTGTTAAGATTTGAGTAAATGATCAGTTTGTTCTAATGAATGCATACACTTTATTGATGAGTTTCATTTACTGAGTTGTAGAAGAAGCCGCTGAGTTGATGACGCATGTTGACTGTCTATTGATCTATTGATAACTTCATTTGATTTGTTACATCTAACCAAGAGGAAACGTTTTTTACATTGTGGTGACCAAACTGGATGCAGTGTTCCAAGTCTTACCAAGGCATTATAAGTGGTATTAACACCTCACAAAATCTTTATTCTATCCCTCTGTTAATTCAGCCTAGGGCTGTGTTGGCTTTTTTGGCAGCTGCAACACACTGCTGGCTCATGTTTAAATGATTTTCCACTAGGACTCCAAGATCCCTCATGCAATTACTACTATTGAGCAATTCCAATCTTTTTCTTCCTGTTTTTTCCAAATCAGCAAACGCCTGTCCTTTCTCTTGTTCATTTTACCATAACAGGTCTTTCTAATCTAAGAGCTGGTGATTGCTATCTCATCATTTTCATTCTTTACATCACTTTTCCCCAAAACATAATTTAGATAGCAAGGCAGCCATGATCAAAATTAGGATTACTCTCTTTTTCTTTAGGTCGGGGGATATGTTATTGTATTTAATTCACATCTACTATGTAATCATATTTAACTTTTAATTATATGCAATGGTATTTAACGTTTATTTGAAAAAGCATAAAAATATAGGTTCATCGACAAAACCGCGAAGCCCTTATCCGCGCCGACATAAGCGTGGAGGGCAAATCCACGCTGTCCAAAGCGCTAAGGAAAAAGGCGACCCTAGCGCGACTACATAACTGTGGAGGGCAAATCCACGCCTTCCGAAGCACTCAGCACCCTAACCCTAACCCTAACCCTAACCCTAAACCTAACCCTAAACCTAACCCTAACCCTAACCCTAAACCTAACCCTAAACCTAACCCTAAACCTAACCCTAAACCTAACCCTAAACCTAACCCTAAACCTAACCCTAAACCAAACCCCTAAACCTAATCCTAACCCTTACCTTAATTTAAATCGGCTTTCTGCTGCCGCACTGTTTTAAAGCGCCCTTCTGTCACCGCGCTGTTGTCACCGGGTTGATAACGTCGCGGTGATGACGTCACGGCTTTAGCGACACGGTTTTGTCACCGCTATTTTGACGAACGCGGTTTTGTCGGGCCACAAAAAATATACACTACCAGAAAATGCCTGCAACTTTGGAATGAACCTTAAATATAATTTTATAATTACTGGACAAATAAAAATAAGGTTAGGTTTTACTTTAAAAAAATGAAATAAAACAAAGAGTATGATATGATTAGCCACTGACAGGTCTTTCCTTTATTAATGCTCTTAATTTTTATATCAACTCAAGATCACAACATTGTGTTCTATTCTGGAATCTCAACAGAAATCTTAATATATCAACAGTCTCATCGTTAAAAGCAATTAAGGACAAATATAAGATGGCCATTTTCTTTGCCGGCAAGAGTCATTGAAGGCCCACTTAAAAAGGACATTTTTTTTAAAAAAAAGGTTTATGAAATAATCATTTCTATTGCTTGAATTTCCCTTAAGGCTACCTTATAAAAAATTATTTCTGTTCCAGATAAAAGTCACAGAATGATTTAATGTACCACTCAATTATCTTCTGCATAATCAATTCATCGCAGCGAAATTTTTGGAGAGTTTTGGGCCATATGCTTGGAAAGATAGCACATTAGAGGACAGGAGATGGCATTAATAATGTTAAGGAAGGGAAGAATCAAGCTAAATCTGGAGGATGTGATTCAATCTGTCATGAAGATTGACACATGCACAATATCTAATTGCTGCTGATTTGTCGAATAATAAAAAAATTGCAAATGTAACACAAGTGTATTTCTTTGTCTTCTTGTTGGACTCTTGAGGTTAAAGATACTGGTTAAAAAGCCAGATGCATCTTATAATAGAATAACAGAGTTGGAAGGGACCTTGAAGGTCTTCTAGTCCAACCCCCTGCTTAGGCAGGAAACCCTACACCACTTCAGACAAATAGATATCCAAAATCTTCGTCCAGTGTTGGAGATTCACAACTTCTGAATGCAAGTTGTTCCATTAATGTTTGTTAATATGAAGTATTAGGGATTTTTTGTCTTCACTGTGAGTTGTATTGTGTTGGTGGCGTTCTCCTTAGTTCTAAGTTGCTTCTCTCCTTGATTACCATAGTTTCCAACCATTGCTTCTTGTTTCACCCTCAGGTGCTTTGGAGAATAGCTTGACTCCCTCTTCTTTATGGCAGCCCCTGAGATATTGGAACACTGCTATCATGTCTCCCCTAGTCCTTCTTTTCATTAAACTAGACATACCCAGTTCCTGCAACCATTCCTCATATGTTTTAGCCTCCAGTCCCCTAATTATCTTTGTTGCTCTTCTCTGCACTCTTTTTAGAGTCTAAATATCTTTTTTACATCATGGCGACCAAAACTGAATGCAGTGTTTTTAGGATGCTTCAACATCCATACTATCTCCAAATTTTTTGTTTGTTCTTAGCCTCTTGGTCCTATCTAGACAAAATTGGCAAGACCAGAGAAAACATGATGGCATATATTAAGGTTTAATAACTGAAAAAAGTGAATAAAATAGGTTTGTCTCTGGCACAAAACTTTCAGCAAATAGTGGAACATAATTAATATATACTTTGATTCCCATTGTCCCATTTCCATTTTTTAAATTGGAGACATATGTTTCAATATATATGTGTGTGTGTTTTGAAACATATGTTTTCATATATATGAAAATGAACAAACTCAATCCAATCTGTCATCAAATTGAGCAGCAATTTAAAAGTTAAAAGATCAGTTCAAAACTATTTCTATAGTTTAGGGAAATAAGTAAGATTATTAAAAAGACTTAGTGATGTACCATCCTGAATATTGTTTTGTGTCAGGTTTATTATCCACCCTAGCTTATAACTGGAGAATATTTGCATGAAATTAGTATTAATTTAGTTTATGTTCTGCCTTTATTTTGTAGAACTCAAGGTGGCAGTGGCATATGTAATGCTCTCTCCTCCCATTAGCCCCTCAACAACAAACATCCTATGAGATGAGTTGGATTGGCAGAGAGTACTTCACCCAAAGTCGCCCAGCCAGTTTCCATCCTTAAAGGGAAGATTAGAACTCCTGGTCTTGTAATTTCTATAGGAGCCCAGCATCTTAAACACATCGGTCATCATCCTCTTTTAATGAGCCCATAATCCCTTGCAAGAAACTGAATGGAGCTGGCCAGATGCCTTTCCTGTCACCAATGCAGAGTTTTGTTCAGCAGATATATTCCCATTGTGCCCAGAGAGATAATTATCTGCCTCTATCTAGGATCGAACTCACAGCTCCTGATTGTTGAGACAAGAGTGCCACCTCTAGGCCACTGCACCACTCTTAACCACATCTGTATCTCTTGAGATTTACTAACAGTGATTTAGCAAAGGTGTTGCTGGATTTTGGGTTTTTTAAAAGAACTACAAGACTTAATTTATTTGGTAAATGCAAATAATAGAGACTTGTGCAGAATCTTAGTGAGATACCTCAGTGTCACTGGAGATCTTTAGGTTGCTGTGGTGTGTTTTGTATTGGGTTATTGTTTTTCCCCCTTTTGGTGCTTTTAAGCCATAGTTGACTCCTGACCGGTTTTCTTGCCAAGGCTTTTGGGAAGATCTAACCATTTCTTCCTTCCTTGGGCTGAGAAGGATGGTCTGGCTCAAGATCACCCAGCTGCCTTTGTGTCTATGGAAGGACTAGAGATCATGGCCTTCCAATTTCTAGCTTAGTGACTTAACCACTACATCAAACTGACTCTTGGGTTCAGGCTCATTATTATAAGCCAATAGAAATCTTAGCAGTTGGGGGAGGGCAGTTAAGATATATAAAATATAAGTCAATTTTTTTTCCTTTTTTTCAAGGTGTTGTTCAGTTCCATGAGTACCTTGGTGTTGTCCAAGTCCTTTGTTGTTGTTTCTGGAGCTAAATCAGGGGTGAAATTCAGCAGGTTTGGATAGGTTCTGGAGAACTCTCAATCCACTCCATTGAGATTCTATTTCCAAGCTGTTCGGTATGATTGACAAGAGAAGTGTGAATCAGCAGACCAAAGGAAAGTTGCAAGTTGATGAGTTGATCTAAATGCAAATTTGAATAGGCATTAGTATATAGAAAAGGAAGGGTATCAGCTTGGTCTATAAAAAGTATCAATGGACACAATCCATTAAAGTACTGTATTTAAGCAAATTCCAGTAATAAGAAATAAAACAGAGAATTTGATTAACTCAATCAAACTACTTAATGCTGATTAGCTACTAACTTCATAGCATCCCTTAATTACTCATTTCCCTCAATGCGACTGTTAAAGTGTGATAAAAATATTGATTCCTCTTTTCTCCAGCTATGTGCACATGTGCAGACTTTTAAAAGGCATTTCTAAATGTGGCAGAGAGAGAGTTCTAAGTGGCATTAGCAACTGGTGAATGATGCACTTGAATTCATTGATTAATTAAGAAGAGGATTAACCCAAGAATTCTACAAAAAAAAAGGACACATTTGAAGTGTTGGATAAACCTCCTTATTTTCTCATGATTTTAAACACAGAAGTGTCTTTGCTTCTTTTGCATTTTGACAATTTGAAATTTAAATTCAGATGTAAAGTTTACAGGCTGCCAGCCTTCAATTTTCTGAGCCAACTTGGGTTTAAGGGTCCTGAAGAACTGAGGTAGGATGCATCTACTTCTGTTGTGGCCTGCTGGCAACCAGGGGAGCTGGCAGCAGAGTTGGACAGTGTGGAGGAAGATGGGCCAGTTCTGAGGGTTGAGGAAAGCTCAGATGAGGGCTCTGCATCATAGGCAGAGAGGGAGCTAGACAGCAGTGAGGCAGAAGAATAGCTGGAGCCTGTTCCCAGTGTGCACGTGCACAGAGCTGCCAGAGACAAAAACAACTAAGAAAGCAGGGTCGACTTGGGAGTAAAGCCGCACCTCGCAGGTGATTGGCCATTCTCATAGGAAACAAAAGAGGAGTGAATGGGGAGTGGACTTTTGCAGGAAACAATTTGTTCCTTCGATGGTTTCAAGAGTGGAAAGTTGTTAAGAGACTGAAGAGTCTTACAGTTTCTTAAAACATTTAAGAGACTGTAAGTGTTATCTTGCCCTGCATTTGGAAACTAGTTACCTGGCAGCTCTCCAAGAGAGATAAGGTTCGTGTTGATAAATATTCCTCTGAAAGACTGTTTGCCAAGCCTTGCTGACTGTGAATGAAAGGAATTCACAGTCATGTAAATAAAAGAAGTTTTGCCAGGACCAAAACTCTGCTTCAGGCTTTTTAAGGACACATAGAACAACTTCATTCTATGCAATGACTCCAGAAAACTACAGGACACACATACTGTTATATGTTTGTACAAAGTTTCGCCAATACATCAACATTTGTCTTGTCCAAGGGTCTCCAAAGTTGGTAACTTTAAGACTTGTGGACTTCAGCTCCCAGACTCCCAAATTTCAATTGCTGTGCTGACTGGAGATTTCTGGGAATTGAAGTCCACAAATCTTAAAGTTGTCAAGTTTGGAAACCCCCATTCCAGTCCCACTTTAGTCCTTTTCTTATTCCTTCCTGGTACTTTTCCACAAGAATGGCAGTACCTCAGCCAGATTTCTGGGAACTATCTGGGAATCTAACCAGTGGCGGGATTTTAAAAAAATTAATACCAGTTCTGTGGGCATGACTTGGTAGCTGTGGTGTGGCTTGGTGGGCATGGCAGGGGAAGGATACTGCAAAATCCCCATTCCCTCCTGATCAGCTGGGATTCGGGAGTCAGAGAATAGATGGGGGTGGGGCCAGTAAGAGGTGGTATTTACCAGTTCTCCAAGTACTCAAAATTTCCACTACTGGTTCTCCAGAACCTGCTAAATATCACCTTTGAATCTAACGTGTCTTTGCAAACTCTTCATTTTCCACATACTGCGCAGGTTGAAATCTTCCTGGAGTCTGTACTTTGTGTGGGCTTCGCACACTCCAACTTTCATACATGCATATGAACATTTAGGACAAAAGTATATGTCATTGTGCTACTACTGTATAAGATTAGTACAATATACTAATGGCATTATATTGGAATTACTAAATGGTTATATGTAATTAAGCATGGTTGACATATTCTGTCATTATGCAACTTAATGGGATGTGAAGGTAACATGGCATCATTCGTGACATCTTCAGAGAGAACTAGAAAAGATTTTTGAATAAAATTTTGAAGAGTTTCTATCAATCAAGAGTCATGGTGGCACAGTGGTTAGAATGCAGGATTGCAGCTTAATTCTGCCAAATTAAATTAACTGCCAGCTGTTCGATCCTGACAGGCTCAAGGTTGACTCAGCCTTTCATCCTTCCGAGGTCAGTAGAATGAGGACCCAAATTGTTGCGTTTTTTTTTTCTGGCCACACCTCTGAGCAGAAGACATTTTATGCCCAAGCAAAATCAGGTCAAGCTATCTTGCTTCAGGTGATTCCAGTTCTGAATTCTGATTTAGATTTCTGATGTTCATAACAAAGAAGCCTTACAGTAGAGTTGGATGAAAACAAAACATTTTACAACTCTGTTGTAGGCAGAATGATTACTTTTTCATATGCCTCAGGTTACCATTCATGGTGGCAAACATGGTATGGGCTAAAGGTTTTTTTAACACTTTACTATCATTCCAGAGGGAAGAGAAAAATAACTTTCAAGATCCTTTGGAGATTATGTACTGTCAAGGTGGTGGGAATTATCTGAATTAATATTGCTGTGTCTCTCAAAAGATATTAACATACCAAATCCTTCCTTCCTTCCTCCCTCCCTCTCATCCACATTCCTGCCTGCCTGCCTTCCTCTTTTCTTTCTTTCTCCCTCCCTCCCTACCTTCCTTCCTTCTCTCTCTTTCTTTCTTACTTCCCCCCTTCCTTCCTCCGATCCACCTTCCTTCCCTCTTTCTTTCTCTCTTTTTTTCCTTCTTTCTTCCTCCCACTCTCCCTCCCTCCCATCCACCTGCCTTCCTGCCTTTTCTTTCTTTCTTTCTTTCTTTCTTTCTTTCTTTCTTTCTTTCTTTCTTTCTTTTTCCCTCCCATCCACCTTCCTTCTCTCTCTCTCTCTTTTTTCCTTCTTTCTTCTTTCCTCCCTCCCATCCACCTGCCTTCCTGCTTGCCTGCCTCTCTGCTTGCCTCTTTCTTTCTTTCTTTCTTTCTTTCTTTCTTTCTTTCTTTCTTTCTTTCTTTCTTTCTTTCTTTCTTTCTCCTGCATACAATATTAGCCATATGTTTCTGATAGAAAGAAAATTGCTTCAGGTTGTGATTTAGAGGGCAATGTGGAAGATTAAAAAAAACTTGTCCTAGTGCCATAGTGGTGATATACTTCACTGGCTATTTTGAGAGCCTCCCACACGTTTTATGTTCCTTTGGTTTTCATACAAAATGTGTCTCTGTGTAATAGCACTTTCAATGTGAATCATTTGGCTTTCATGTCCTCCCTTATATTCTCCTGGAGTGGGGAGCAAAAAAAAAATGGCATATTCATGAAAATGAGCAAATTAAATCCAGGCTCATTGTGAAATAACCGGCAGTGTTGAGAGGATACTGCTTCACTTTTCTTTTCTCCTTTCTTTCCTTTTCCTTTTCTTTCTTTTTTCTTTCTTTTCTGTCTTTTCTTTCTTAAACCATCTTCTTTATATTTGAAAAAAAAATACTTTCATTTTTTAGTAAAGCCAGTCTTCTTGGGAAGAGAATTTTTTGAGAAAAGGGCATGTCTCAGCTTACTTGATAGTCTAATGTGTGAAAGGTTCTCATATTATTTATTTTTCCCACTGCAAATTCCCATTTCACTTTGCTGGGCTACTGCTGTGTTCTGCTTAAAAAGAAGGGGGAAAAAACCAAGATAATTTTCCTTACAATGCCTATCTTTGAAACTTAACTAGAGCTTGCAAGGCAGAGAAATGGAAGACCCCTAGAGTGAAAGATGATGTTAGACATCATCTTTAAACCATCCAGATATTGGCAGCTTTCACAATAGGACTATTCGTCGTGATTAAACTTCCCTCGTGCCAAAAAAGTTGACACTTGATTCATAAATATTCAAACCTATTCTTAAAAGGTAAAGGTTCCCCTCGAACATATGTGCTAGTTGTTCTATATATGGGCTCATCTCCATTTCAAAGCCAAAGAGCCAGCGCTGTCCGAAGATGTCTCCGTGATCATGTGGCCGGTATGACTAAATGCCGAAGGCACATGGAATGCTGTTACCTTCCCACCAAAGGTGGTTCCTATTTCTCTTCTTGCATTTTTACATACTTTCAAACTGCTAGGTTGGCAGAAGCTGGGACAAGTAATGGAGCTCACTTCATTACATGGTACTAGGGATTCGAACTTCTGAACTGCCAACCTTTCTGATTGACAAGCTCAGCATCTTAGCCACTGAGGCACCACTTTCCTTAACCTATTCTTAGAAGAAGAGAAGTCTACATCTTCTTTAGCATATTCAAGAGAAAAGAGAAATCAAATATGATATTATTGAACACCCAAAGATAAATTCTAGTGCTATATCTGATGAGATTTTTTGTCAAAGCTTAAGTTTCTTTTTATTCCCACTGTTAATATTGCTATTTTTATTGACATTTATTATAGTTTCTATATTTTTCAATTGCTTTTTTACTGGTTGTTATAACTATTGACACATTACTATTGTGGGATGTTTTTGTTTGTTTTTTGTTTTTTGTTTTTTTGTTGGGGCACTGAAACTTTGATTTAAAGGCAGTTTGATCATATCTCTGAATTGAATCAACTTTACACCTAAAATCAGAAAGTCCAATGAAGATCCCTTTGAGGCTATTTAGCGCAAAGGGCCATTTCTAAACAATTCTGAAACTTGAATTTATAAATGTTTAGCACTCCATATTTTATTTAAAAAATTCTGTCTGTTTGGCTGATTCATTTTTATTTTTATACTATATTTTGAATATTCCGCTAAAGCATCTCATGTCTAAGTTGTACTATATATTAAAAATAAGGTATGTTTGTGTGTGGGTGTGTGTGTGTGTTTACGTTTGCATTTCTGAGTGTGTATACTTACACACACACATACACACAAGCACACATATGCCTAGCTGTGATGCCATGCTTATGTCTAAGTAAATGCTTTCTCACTAAACACACTACCTGCTGTAATGGAAGTATTAGGATAGAATCACAAACTTGGGATTGCTCAGGAATGCTTGGTAGAATTTATTATCTTTATATCCAAAGCGAACAGATCTCAATAACTGGATTAAAATGCCGAGTGGAGTGGAAGGGACTTCTCTTTGGGATCTCACCCCAAATTCTCCACAGCAAAGTACATTGCTGAATAAAATAAGCTTAGTAATGTGAAATTTAAAGTTTGCAGATACATACTTAAGATTTAGTATTTTATGCTTCCATTATGTATAATAATGATAAAGTTTTATGTATTTAAATATGTGTCCAGATAGGGTTTTGGGTGCTTTGTAAAACACAGATGAATATTGAGAAAGGTATGGAAAAGATTTATGAGAAAAAAAAATGTTCACAGCTGACATAGGCTGATAGGAAAAGGTTTCTGTGCTTAACTGAAATCCACCGAAATTAATAAATCTGCTTATAGTTACAGGAAGAGTTTATTTGAGGGATTTCAACTCTTATTTGTATTTCATTCATTCATTCAACATTTTTATATAGCTGCCCATCTCTCAAATGTGGCTGGTTAAGCTTACAGGACTTGGTCAAGAAATCCGAATTGCTTCCTATGTACTAGAAATGAACGGTTTTCTGTAACAACCAGCCACTTCCACATCTCTCCTATTTATTTTCCATCCAAGGAGGGACTGGCTAGCATCCATGTCTGCTTTTCCCCGAGGGCCGGCTTATTGCTTTCCATTGCTCTCCTCTCTTCTCTACGCATATGTGCATCTGGGATGGGCCCCATCTGTTCCTTCCTTTCATTCAGCTCAGGCCCTGAAGATAGGTGCCTCTCCACCTGGGGGAGGATCGAAGGCCCTCAGCTCTGCCTCTGTCTCCAATGCTGTTTCCTTATTAGAGCCTTCCAAAGTCTCCCTCCACCTCCTCCTCATCTGACTCTGCAGCTAGCTCTACTGGCAGCCGACTGTCCGTAACATGCCATGGGTTTTATAGTCTGTCTTTAGAACCGGAAGTTTCCTGGTTACAGCTCTGCACACATAGCATACAGAAGCATCTAAGATGCCTAAGCAAATGGAGCAACTTTTTTGATCTATCATTGTGTTCTGAAGGGGGGGAGAAGTGCAATGATTATGCTAGAAATGTCCACCCAAGTGAAACGAACTAAATTGGAGAGGAGGGTAAAACACAATGCAGAGGTATCAAGTTCCTGAAATATATTGGCAAATTTGGAATGCAACCTCCCATTCAGAGAAGCCTGACAAATTGTACTGCCAATAGAACAGTTGTTCCAGACTGTACAAAATCAGAAGTTACTCATTTATAATGGATAAAAACAGGCAACATCTGTTCTGTACGGATGTCCTGACTCCAGAATGACTACAATTTCCCTCTTTGATAAAGGCATGCTGAAATGTGTTCTCAGCTTGGTCCGTAAGAAATTTGGAAATTGTAGTCTAAAGGGATCGGCAGAGCACCAGGCTCATGAAGTTGTCTATCTACTGGAATAAATTTTGATTAACTGTTGTTGTGGCCTTGTCAATTCATCCACAATAAGTGCAACACAGTAAGAGCCTTAGAGAGCATTGTGGAAATTTGTGCCCTATGGGCGATATAAAAATACTGACAAACACTGGGAAGAGTCACAAAAACAACACAAGGGGGATTCCATACTATCTAGAATGGCATACCCATTAATCAGGATATTGCATCCATTCATTTGAAATGGGTATTTACTAATTTAAGGGCCCCCAAGTATGCAAGATAAAACAGCAGAGCTATTTTTCATGGATGCTGAACAGTTTAAAATATTCATTTGGTTTGAATACTCAATAAACTCTACTGAAGAATTGCATGTCACGAGGGGGGAATCATCAGCTACTTTTCCTAAGTTGTCCTGAGGTTAAAGCATAACCAAATTGCTCTAAAAGAGAAATCACACCTCTGTAATCTTCCTGTCAGTCTTTGAAATAATGATAAATACTCCTGTCTTACTGAAAGATCAGGCTGCGTTGTCTTGTAGAAAGAGAGAGAGAGAGAGAGAGAGAGAGAGAGAGAGATTGCTTTCTGAACTTGGACTTCTCTTGCAATAGCATAGTGTAGCATAGTGGAGGGGAGGGGAGAAAAAAAGCAATAGCAATAGCGCTTAGACTTATACACCGCTTCACAATGCTTTCCAGCCCTCTCTAAGCTGTTTACAGAGCCATCATATGGTCCCCAGCAGTCTGGCTCCTTGGAGGAGAGGAGAGGAGAGGAGAGGAGGAAGGAACCTTGGAGGTCTTCTAGTCCAATCTCCTGCTCAAGCAGGAAGCCCTATACTATTTCAGACAAAACGTTGTCCTATCTCTTCTTAAAAACATCCAGTGTTGGAGCATTCACAACTTCTGGAGGTAATTTGTTGCACTGATTAATTGTTCTCACTGTCAGGAATTTTATCCTTAGTTCTAGGTTGCTTCTCTCCTTAATTAGTTTCTATCCATTGCTTATTGTCCTGCCTTTGGAGAATAGGTTGACTCCCTCCCCCTCCTCTTCTTTGTGGCAGGCCATCGGATATTGGAAGAATGCCATCATGTCACCCCTAGTCCTTCTTTTCATTAAATTAGACATACAATTCCAACATGTTGGGGAGCTCCTAAGACATTTTCTCAGGAATCACAGTATTGCAAGCTAGAGTGAGTTAGAACTGCTAATTGCTTTATTATTAATTGAAAGCTATATTTAAACATATTTTCCCATGTAAAGGACATTTTAGAGCAGGAAGCAATCAGGCAAATGTATTTTGTTTGGCTAATACCTCCCTCTCTTTAGGAGACTGATATTTAGAATACTTTTTTTCAGTTACATAATCTAACCATTTTAAAAGCACTCCACTGCTAATTGTCTTATAAAAATACTACCATATTTTTATCAAATACCCTATGCAAATCACAATCAGAAGCCTCTTGCTGGAAAGTTAGTATTAGGTAAAACAACATGAAGCCCCCACTTTTTTATGACATAAAATAATACCTTCTTTGACCAGACAGTAGGATGTAAAATGGAACTTACTTTTAAATAAACATGACTATTATAGTGCTATAAGTTTAAGCTTATACGGTAGATGGAAATCAGGTTCAACATAAATGACATACATTTATAGATATTCAAAATCCAGGAAATCATCAACCTCATTTAATGACCCCCCATTATCCCTAAACTAAACTAGCAAAGTGTTTTAATGGCTGGATGCCCTTCCTGTCGCCAATGTGGAGTTTTGTTCAGCAGATATATTGTGCCCAGTGTGCCCAGAGAGAGAAGTATTTGCCTCTACCTAGGATCGAATATGGCTACCACACCACTCCTTTCAAAATCCAGGAAATGCATTCAATATACTGTATTTCAAAAGGATTGTCAGCCCTTCAAGGTAGAACAGACTAGTAAACCAAAGTTATGAATACTAATTTCATTTCTGCTCCAGACTGAAATTTAATTTATTTGAGAATTGTCTTGGTTGTGGCTCTTCTTCTTTATTCTGACACCCCATTAAAATAATGTTATTTATCCATTAGCCAGTCTTGACTTTCTCAATGACCTAATTTACCCATTATATTAAGCCATGGTTTGCTTACTGCTCATTTGTTGAGTGCATCACAACTCCAGGGATCCATGTGCCTGTTAGGCTATAAGCCATAGTTTGCATAGTATGTTAGGCTATAAGCCAAAGTATAATGACTTGTTTCCACATACCATACATACAGTGTATAACCACTTAACGGCTCAGTATAATGCTTCAACTCCATTAGTATCTTCCAGATAGAGCTGTTCTAGTTTCTTTTTTCAAAGATAAAATGGATGGAGAGTTCCTTTGCGTTCGCTGGAAACAATAGAATGCAAATTAAATATGCTGCTTCATGCATATTCTTAATGAAATATAAGATCAACTTTTTGACCACTAATGACCACTGAAAAACAATCTACTGTGCAGTTTAGTAAAAAGTCAACCGTAGTGAAAATGTTCATTAGTGAATATTTTACAGTGCTGAAACAGTTTACTGGTTCAAAGGGTTCATCCAACCCTAAACCACCACATTTGAAGAAATATAACAACAACAAAAGACCAGAGAAACAGATGCTGGAAACCTGTAATAATGAAATTGCTTCCAGATATAATTGAGCTATTTCAGCTATTTCATTGATGAAAGAGATCCATTCTATATTGATAATAGGATTGGAGTATAGCATTGTTAGGGACACAGTAGCTCAGCGACTAAGATGCTGAGCTTGTAGATCAGAAAGGTTGGCAGTTTGGCGGTTTGAATTCCTAGTGTTGCATAACGGAGTGAGCTCCTGTTACATGTCCCAGCTTCTGCCAACCTAGCAGTTCAAAAGCACATAAAAAAATGCAAGTAGAAAAATAAGGACCACCTTTGGTGGGAAGATAACAGTGTTCCATGCGCCTTTGGCATTTAGTCACTTTGGGCAAATGACCATGGAGTTGTCTTCGGACAGCGCTGGCTTTTTGGCTTTGAAATGGAGATGAGCACCACCCCCTAGAGTCACACATATGTGCGAGGGGAACCTTTACCTTTATACCATTGTTATTGTTATTATTACTAAATTTATATGCTACATGACTGCCAGCAACACTGGATGGTTCAAGGTGTGCAACATTTTCATTTGTTGAAAGACACACCTGGGGCCTTGATGCGCTGAGAGCTGAATTAAAGGAAGTAATAGGGTAAGTAGGAAGTGATGTTTAAATGTAATTAAAACAATTGGCATGATTATTCTCCAACCAAGTACGGCCCATTACACAAACTGATAACCAACTCTGAAGGTCTTTCAAGGTGGCATCTTAGGATTCAGGAGCTCCATGGGGATCTGGAATGTTGAGATATTTATCTCTGGAATCCCAAAGCTGGTTTTTTTTTATTATTATTTTTCCAAAAGGCAACTGGACTTTTTTTGATGTTTTGTTTGAAAACATTTCACTAGAAACGTCTTGGATTAGAAGCAGGAAAAGAACACACCTTTGGGATAACCATGATCTGATGATTGAGACTCTCCATAGACACTTATCTCTGGAAAGATGTATTCCTGATACTTTTCAATTGAAATTAAATTGGGGGATTGTCTGTAACTGAAATCCACCTTGAACATTGTAGCTCCCCATTTTCCATTTACAGTTTACAGTTTAACAGAGTTGGAAGGGACCTTGTAAGTCATCTAGTCCAAGCCCCCCTGGCCAAACAGGAGACCCTACACCATTTCTGACAAATGGCAGTCCAGTCGCTTCTTGAAAGCTTCCAGGGATGAAGCTCCCACAACTTTTGAAGGCAACTTTGGTTCCATAGGTTGATCGTTCTCACTGTCAAAAAATGTCTCCTTATTTCTAGGTTGAATCTCTCCTTGGTCAGTTTCCATTATTCCTTGTCTGGCCTTCAGGTGCTTTTGAAAATAGCTTGACCACCTCCTCTCTGTTGCAGCCCCTCATTCAGTGGAAGACTGCTATTCTGTCTCCCTGGTCCTTCTCTTCACTAAACCAGCCATGCCCAGTTCTTGCAACCGTTCATCGTATGTTTTAGCCTCCGGTCCCCATCCTGGTTGCTCTTCTTCAGTTAAAAGAGTTAGATCACAGGTGTCATTTGAGGGCTTTGCTATCAATCAACTATTCTGCTTATCAGTCCCTCTGAGTCTTTGAATGACAAATTCCCCTTGTTGCATACAAGAGAGGTTCAAAAGCATTGATATGCATGAAGTGTTGGTCCAAGCAGGCATCATTCACTTGCGTCATGATGAAGGAATATGTTCCCATTTAGTAATGGAATGGGCAGAAGAGATTTCAAACCAAACAGTTGAGAGCAATTTATTAGCCCAAGCAAAACTCCTGCTGGTTAACACTGATTTATAATATAATATAATATAATCAGTGCAGATACAAACTTCTATGAATTTCAAGAAAGTTCCATAATAGACCCACAAGCTTTGAATGATTGGATTGAATGTGTTATTGTGCGTGTTACAAGCTGAACAAACACAGATTAGGCAAGTTTTTGTTCACACGTGGGTCGGTTATAAAAAGAGAGCACAAAACAAAGAAAATGTTCTGAACAAATACGGCTTAATATAAATGGAAATGAAGGCAATATTAGTGTGAACATAAATCTTGATCTATTGTAACCTAATAATGAAAGGTGTACTAATAAAAAAACCTGGATAAATGGCCAGTGCCATCGTTTGTAATAGGGTTGATGTGTTGTTTTAAAAATAAGGTTGATTTTGCTTTTCTTTCAACTTTCTGGGATTTCAAAAAACGATGGTAGCTATGATGGTCGAAATAAATCTTCTGCCTTTGAGACAAATCTCGCCATAGACATCACAAATATTATCCTCAAAAAGTTTGGAGAAGCTTTGATATCTCCAGTTGTTTATCTCCCTTTTAACCTCCCATTTCACAAAGTAGAAAAGCATGAGATCTAATCTTGCCTTGGCCATGAAAAGCCAACTGGGTGACCTTCAATCAGTCATTCTCTCTAAGCTTTGTTGTTATTATTGTTACATTTGTTGTTATTGTTGTTATTTTTTCTGTGCTTTTTCTTTTTCTTTTTGTTATTGGTTCATTGTTTCTTTTCTTTTTTAAATCCCATATTTGTGCTAGGGTCCTTTTGCTCTTTGTAGTTTATGTATTCTTTGTAAAATCTTTAATAATATTTTTTTTAAAAAAGGGAAACCCACCTCATTAATTCCTTAAAGGTAGGATTTCTAAGGGTCCCTACCAGAGGTGGCATTCAGCACGTTCTGACCAGTTCTGGAGAACCTGTAGTAGAAATTTTGAGTAGTTCAAAGAACTGATAAATACCACCTCTGATTGGCCCCTATTCCCTGCCTCCTGAGTCCCAGCTGATCAGGAGGGAATGGAGATTTTGCAGTATCCTTCCCCTGCCACGCCCACCAAACCCTGCCCACCAAGCCATGCCAACAGAACCAGTAGTAAAAAAATTTGAAACCCACCACTGGTCCCTACCCCTTCTGAAGCAAAGAGAATAGTGATAAAATTACTTCTCTGCAGTTGTCCTCGGGCTGTAGAAGAACTTTACAAGATACAAAATACGTACATTGAAACTCCTTGTTGTTCATAAATTGCTTAAATCCTGGTTGAGCTGCTGAGTATTTGGAGTTTAATGGCTGAAAGTTGACTTTTAAATAAATTGTTAGTTGTCCGTGGCTCCTTTTTTTTATTATATACAGTTTTTACATTTTATGAACTACCTTAACTTGTTCAGGAATGAATCCTATATAAAATCATGTAATAAATATGTGATAAATAAAATAAATATGTTCCCTGCATGCTTTTGGCCTGCAGCTATACCTGAAACGAAGCACACAGAGAGATCCCATTGGAAATCTGGCTGAGGACAAGCCTCAAAATAAGATTTTTGGAAGGATTTTTTTTTTAAAGCCATGCTTTCAGCCTTAAATAGGTTCTATTCACTTAATTTGGAAGATATTTCAGAAGTAGGAAAAAGTAGTTTGCTCTTTCAAATATCACAGATTGGGTGATTAGGACTATATATCAGTCAAAGGATATTAAGAAATAGTCTTGCAAAAGATTTCTAAAGACAAAAATTCCCCTTCTTTTTCTATGGTTGATTAGCGGTCATTTTATATTTTTATAACCTTTAAGTGATCATGCGACTATAGCTAATGATAGCCATCTACTCATTTGACCTTTTCCAATGTGGCAAAATGCCAGTTGAGTTACAATACTTTCATCTCAGCTACAATTTCACACTTGATTTTTACAAGTTATTCATATAAAGTGAATCCATTAAAATTCATTCAAGGTTTTGAGAATTCATTTCCATATAACAGCCATTTGGTTGCAGGATGGTTAGAATTACCCTTTACAACACAGTCAGTATGATTCAGATAATAGGTGGAGATATGGAGTAAAATATTGCAATGTAGACATCCACTTAGGGACATTGTGTGTGTGGTGGTGGGGGTGTGTGTGCTGCATCCCATTCAGCTTCCTCTTGTATCCAGTCTTGGTCACCATGACGGAAAAAGAATATTTAAAAATGTTGAGATGATTAGGGGACTGGAGGCTAAAACATATGAGGAATGGTTGCAGGAACTGGGTATGTCTAGTTTAATAGAAAGAAGGACTAGGCTAGGGGAGACATGATTGCAGTGTTCCAATATCTCAGGGGCTGCAACAAAGAAGAGGGAGTCAAACTATTCTCCAAAGCACCTGAGGGTAGGACAAGAAGCAATGGATGGAAACTAATCAAGGAGAGATCCAACATAGAATTAAGGAGGAATTCCTGACAGTTACAATTAATTAGTGGAATAGTTTACCTCCAGAAGTTGTAGGTGCTCCAACACTGGAAGTTTTTAAGAAGAGTTTAGACAGCCATTTGTCTGAAATGGTATAGGGCTTCCTACTTGAGCTGCGGGTTGGACTAGAAGACCTCCTAGGTCCCTTCCAACTTCATTATTCTGTTAACTGCACAGTAGAAAGCCTGGTATTCCTTCCTGGAATATAGTCTGGATTCCGAGGAGGGACAGTCTTCAGAAGGCAAAGAAGCTGAGTGTCAGGGTTCCAAATAGCATCCAAAAGTAAATCAGAGTCCAAGGCAAAGTATTGCTCAAAGTTCCAATTTATTAAGAGAGCCATGTTGACACATCTGGGAAAATCCGAATCTCAAAGCTTCCTGGTTTTCCCCACCCAGTTGAAAATTCAAGATCTTGCCCCCCCACATCCACAAGTCCTTCACATGGTCCAATCTTCCACTGCCCTGCTGGTGGCAGTCATCAGGAGCAGAGGTGCAAAGACAAAGGATGGCCTTGGCTTTCTAGAAATAATTTTGTTATGTCTACATAACACTCCTTACAATCCCCCCTCCCATTTTCCCACAATAGAAAATGCATAGTAGAGTAACAGAAATTGTAACAGGCCAAAGACCCAAAAGAAAAGATGGCTGCAGGCCTGACCCTGGGATGATTTGATGGGAGGAAGAGAGCTAGCCAGGTTTCTCCTAAGCAATTCATAGAGTATCACTATAGTAATGAAAATACCTGCTTTAGCTTATCAAGATTTCTGTCTATAGATGGAAACTGCTCAGCAGTAATTCCACATGTCTTTACTAGTTCTGGGGACCTGACCCTTCCATTATCATAAATGTTATCCAGGAATCCCAGTTACACCATTCAGCTTGGTGTCATGCCCTGCCTAAAGTCATTGGCCACCAGTGGAAAAGCCATGGATATATTTAATCCATTAATCCTTCTCATTTTATGCAGTGTTATTTGTAAATGCTGACTGCTTTAGGAACTGCACTATCACATTTATAAGTATATGAATGCTACAATACAACTGAATTTCACATGGTACTTTGAGTAGTTTAAATTACTGATAGGTAAAATGAGAGTAGGGCCGCAGTGGCTCAGTGGCTAAGACACTGAGCTTGTTGATCAGAACGGTCGGCAGTTTGGAGGTTCAAATCCATAGCACCTCATAATGGACTGAGCTCCTGTTACTTGTCCCAGCTTCTGCCAACCTAGCAGTTCTAAAGTATGTAAAATGCAAGTAGAAAAATAGGAACTATCTTTGGTGGGAAGGTAACAGCATTCCGTGAGCCTTTGGTATTGAGCCATGCCGGCCACATGACCACGGAGACATCTTTAGACAGTGCTGGCTCTTTGGCTTTGAAACGGAGATGAGCACTGCCCCCTAGAGTCAGGAATGACTAGCACATATGTGCGAAGGGAACCTAAAATGAAGTAATCCTCACTGAATTCATCAAAGCCTATTCTTCTTGCATGGATATGAATAAAAATGCTCTGCAAACAGATCAATATATTATTCTTGAAGAATTCTTCAAATCTGGCATCAATATATTCCTGAACACCAGCACTACTTGCATTAATATTGACCATTATACTTACTACTAGGAGAATTCTCCCATGTTTTTCCTTTTTAAGCTATATTTTCTACTTTAAAATATGCAGTGCGAGATACAAATAGTAAGGGGGGGGGGGGGAGAGTAGAATAATCCATAACTAATTGACACCATTTTATAACTCTAGGCTAGTTTTTTACAATTTTTAATTAATTCTATGCAAATTTTTAAAAAGAGGAAATGAAACATAATTAATATTGCATTTGAAGAATGTTGTGTGCTTGGTTGACTTGGCATCTTAATGTCTGAGGTTTTTTTCCCCTCAAATTTAATCATGTATTCTATTCATTACTAAATTTGCAGTGTTACATTCCTAGTTGGGCCTTAAAACAGGGTATTACTTTTTAACCAGATTTTAAATAGTGTGGCTTTATTATTTATTGCCAGCTGATTTCTCTTTTAAAAGTTAACATTGAATTCTTCAAAATGCTTTTCTGTTTGATACAAAACGTCTTCATATATGGCATGTCCTTAGGTAAATGTGAATTTTGACTATTAAGTAACTATTAAGTGGGCAAGGAGGATTCCAAGAATTTTGAAGAAATCTTGCTCCTGCACTTGTTCCAATATTCTAGTCTTAAAAGTAAAGGTAAAGGTTCCCCTTGCACATATTTGCTAGTCGTTCCCGACTCTAGGGGGCAGTGCTCATCTCCATTTCAAAGCCGAAGAGCCAGCACTGTCCAAAAAGGACTCCATGGCATGTGGCTGGCATGACTAAACACTGAAGGCGCATGTTACCTTCCCACCAAAAGTGGTCTCTATTTTTCTACTTGCATTTTTACATGCTTTCAAACTGCTAGTTTGGCAGAAGCTGAGACAAGTAACGGGAGCTCACTCCTTTATGCGGCCCTTGGGATTCGAACTGCCAAACTGCCAACCTTTCTAATCGGCAACCTCAGTGTCTTAGCCACTGAGCTACTGTGTCCCCTTTGCAGTCTTATTCAGACCTGAAACTGGGGAAGAATTGCAAAGAAACAGATTAAGTCATTTAAGCTGTTCGGGGACCTTTCTTTGCTGTGATATTGTTAGCTAGGACATCTAATGGGACAATTAGGATTAATTAAAATCAGCTTGATTGATTAGAACTTATAAACCTGAACATCAGGCTCACACCAGAGGTTATGTGAATGTCCATGTGGCCGGTATTCTACTCAGCACCACACATTAAGCCATAAAATTCTAGCCGTGGGCCACCTGTAAATAGTTTGATTTTAATGGTCACTCAGGTAGCTCTGGCTCACCAATTCTCATTTCCCAGTGGCCAATTAAATTATGCCCTAACAATCCATGTTTTCCCCCTCTCCAAATTGCACTGTTCTCTGTATACGTGTATACCTATCTGCTTTTTTACAATCAGCCTTGGAAGGTTTATCGATTCCTGTACATTGAAAGGGGAATGTGTTTTAAACCCAGGTAATGAAAGCCACAAACTTAAATTGAGTCCATCGTAATTCCATGTGGTGGGTTTCCAAATTTTTTATTGCTGGTTTGCTCGCACTGTCTCACACGCTTGCGCGTGCACACAACACTTCTGCACATGAGAGCCGAGGTGGCGCAGTGGTTAAATGCAGCACTGCAGGCTACTTCAGCTGACTGCAGTTCTGCAGTTCGGTTGTTCAAATCTCACCAGCTCAGGGTTGACTCAGCCTTCCATCCTTCCGAGGTGGGTAAAATGAGGACCTGGATTGTTGTTGGGAGCAATATGCTGACTCTGTAAACTGCTTAGAGAGGGCTGAAAGCCCTATGAAGCGGTATATAGGTCTAACTGCTATTGCTATGAGCAGCCAGGAATGGAATTTGGGGGGGGGGGTCACCAAACTGCACAGAATCTTAGCTAGAGCTTCTCCCAAACCCCTGCATACCCCCAGTAACCCACTCCTGCCTAGTCCTTCTTTTCTCTATACTAGTCAAACCAGTGGTAAAATTCTTTTTTTTTTTTACTACCGTTCTGTGGGCATGGCTTGGTGGGCATGGCAGGGGAAGGTTACTGCAAAATCTCCATTCCCACCCCACTCGGGGGCCAAACTACTCAAAATTTCCACTACCGGTTCTCCAGAACCTGTCAGAACTTGCTGGATTTCACCCCTGAGTCAAACCCAATTCCTGCAACTGTGAAACTTTTTTTTGAAACCAGTAGTTCTGAGTTCTTTCTGATCCTATTTCAGAATATATTAATATAAAGAAGATAATGGAGGTGTCAGATCTAAAAATACTAAGCACCATTTGTTCATCTCCAAAACAAATAAATATCCAACCATTCCCAATAGGGAAGAGGAGGCTCTGATATTTCTTGGCAATGTTTTTGTACTGTCTTTTTCATTTGCTTGCTGCTGTTTCTTGTTGTTGTTGTTTTCCCCCATAAAGGTTCACACAGAACACAGGATGTGCAAATAAAAAGAAACAGAAACAGATAGTTGTTAAGGTGAAATAATTCTGCCCTTCAAATAGACATAAATATGAACCTTTTTAGAAAAGCACAATCTGCTGTCTTATACTTGCAGGGGCTTTTAACTAGATGCTGTCATTTTCAGAGTAAATTCAAAGCAGTAGCCTTATCCTTTTCCCCAAGCTGTTTATCCAAAGGAAGCGGGGGGGGGGAACCCTTCCCGTTAATGCTGCTCTTTCCCAGTACAGATGCGCAATTGCTCTAAACTGTAACTTCAGTTGCAATTTTCAGTGGGCAAAAGATAAGAGGAATATATTTATGCCACATTCCAAATCTAAACGATAACTTTCCCTAAACACAGCGCGGAGAGATGGTTGTTGTTGTTCAGTCACTAAATTGTGACTGACTCTTTGCAACCATGTGGACCACAGCACCCCAGGCCCCCGCCTGCCCTCCACTGTTTCTAGGACTTCGCTCAAGTTTTAATTCATTGCCTTGATTGCACTATCTAAGCATCTCATCCAGAGGTGTTATTTGGCAGGTTCTGACCAGTTCTGGAGAACCGGAAGTGGAAATTTTGAGTAGTTCGGAGAACCGAAAAATACCACCTCTATCTCACCCTGCCTCCATCTATTCTCTGCCTCCAGAGTCCCAGCTGATCGGGAGGAAATGGGGATTTTGCAGTATCCTTCCCCTGGAATGGGGATTTTATAGTATCCATCCCCTGGAGTGTGGAGGGAATGGAGATTTTACAGTATCCTTCCCCCTGGAGTGGGGTGGGAATGGAGATTTTATAGTATGCTTCCCCTGCCACTCCCACCAAGCCACACCATGCCCACCAAGCCACACCCACAGAACCAGTAGTAAAAAAAATTGAATCTCACCACTGATCTCATCCTCTCCTTTTTCCTTCAGTCTTTCCCAGCATCATTGTCTTCTCCAAGAAGTCCTCTCTTCTCCTTAGGTGGCTAAAGTATTTGAGCTTCAGCTTCAGAATCTGTTCTTTCGAAGAACAGTCAGGGTTGGGTTATTTTTAGGATTGGCTGATTGGATCTCCTTGCAGCCCAAGGGACTCTCAAGAGTCTTCTCCAGCACCACAATGAGAAAGCATCCATTCTTCAGCCCTCAGCCTTCTTTAAGGTCCACCTCTCATAGCCATTGTGGAGAGGTTACATTCACACAACCAAGATAAGCATACTTCTACATATTTCTATCAGATGCTTTCACAAAACACACTGTGCATTCTCTAAAACAGTGTTTTTCAACCTTTTTTGTGCAAAGGCACACTTTTTTCATGAAAAAAATCACGAGGCACACCACCATTAGAAAATGTTAAAAATTTTTAACTCTGTGCCTATATTGACTATATATAAAGTAATTTTCCCACGGCACACCTTACACTATGTCACGGCACACTAGTGTGCCGCGGCACAGTGGTTGAAAAACACTGCTCTAAAACAGCAGTGTCCATCCTATGCCTCTGCAGATGTTGTGGTATGGCAATGCCAAGCATTGCCTGATATTGGCATTTGTATTTCATGTGACCACAGGGGATGCTGCAACCATTGTTAAGTGTGAAAAATGGTGATGTCACTTTTCTCAGTGTCATTGTAACTTTGAATGGTCACTAAATGAACTGTTGTACATTGAGGAGTCCCTGTGCTCTTTGGCTTGGTGGTAAAGGATGGCTGCTGTCACCCAAATCTTTGGAGGGCACCACATGGAAAAAATTCAATGTATTGCTTATTCTGGCTCTGAAGTTCTAGCTTAAATGAGATGCTGAGGAGGTCCAGCATTTCACAAAAGTGGTTTCATTTTGCCTGTAGATCAAGTTGTAGAATAGAATTACTATAGAATAGAATAGAGCTGGAAGGGACCTTAGAGGTCTTCTAGTCCAGCCCCCTGCTCAAACAGGAGAACTTTATACCATTTCAGACAAGTGACTGTCCAGTCTCTTCTTAAAAACCTCCAGTGATGGAGCATCCACAACTTCTGGAGGCAAGCTGTTCCACTGGTTAATTGTCCTCACTGTTAAGAAGTTTCTCCTTAATTCCAGGTTGTTTCTCTCTTTAGTTTCCATCCATTGTTTCTTGTCCTGCCCTCTGGTGTTTTGGAAATAATTTTATCCCTTCTTCTTTGGTTTAAGTTTCAGGGTTCCTTTGTTCTAGAACATCTATGCCACTCTATGTTTTAAACATTAAAAATGTTTAAAGGATATAGAGTGGCATGAATTTGTAAAATGGAATAAAGGTTATATTATTATACCAAAAAAAGAGAGAGCGAGAAAGTACTGTAAATGATAGATAGCTCAACAAAAGCTAATATGCCACCTTGTGTCAAAGAAATCCTTCACACTTAATAAGGTTGCCTCATTTTAGTAATCTAAGAATCACAAAGTAATCAGGCAATAGATGTTTTCCTGGAAATTATTCTGAACCAAGCTTTCAAGAGCACTTCCAATTCCAGATGTTAAAAAGCTACTATTTATTATCTTTTGATTCATTCCTTGTTACTTTAAACCTTTGGTTATTTGAAGAATTTTGCTTATATTGTCATGAAGGAGAGGAAAAGTCATAAATCTTTCAAGCAATTCTAATAGTAGACTTTCAGGGAATCTTAAAGGCCTTGAAAGGTTTAAGGAAAGAAATGCATTTTAAAATACCTCAGGGGAAAAAAATCTAGATGTTCCTTCTGTCATGGCCTTATCTTTCTAGCCTCCAGAATTCATCCATTTAGTACTTTAGTTTTTCAAATGAACTAATTGTCATCTATCTATCTATCTATCTATCTATCTATCTATCTATCTATCTATCTATTATATATATATTAAAAATCCTGTGTTTATTATTTTTTATAAATACCTCAAGGAGGCAAGCACACCTAATACTCCTCCTTCCCCCTATTTTCGACACAACAGCAACCTTGTGAGGGAGTTGAGCTGAGAGAGAGGGACTAGCTCCAAATCACCCAGTTGGCTTCATGCGTAAGGCAGGACTAGAACTCCCAATCTCCTGGTGATTGATTCACTTTTGTGCCTAAGGCGTCATGAGAAATCATAAACTGGTTTCTAGTCTGGCGCCTTAGCCACAGCACTGTTCTAATTCACTTTCTGTAATGTATCAACTCTGCCACTGATATACTTAACAGTTTAAAGTAGGCATGCATTGAAAATGTTGCTTAATGACCATAAATATGAAGCAAGGACAAGTATTGCCATAAAAAGGTCAAGATGCATTTAAGTAAAGCTTTGCTCCTCATGACTGCTCTCATGCTTCTTTGAAGTTTTTGGTCTAATCTTTAGATCTGGAATTATTCTGGTAGTCACCTATCCAAGAATGCCCCTAACTTGACCCAAATCAGTTAAGATACTGCTATTTGCCAACATCTGACAATTGGTGTCATCTAAGAAACAGCAAGCGACATGGACCATTAAGCAGAATTATAATGAATTGTAATGAATCCTATCCAAGATTCCACAGCTTTTGTGCGTTGCTCACAGAAATGAATTATTTGCATCTACTTACAAGCTAACTTACTGATATGGTTCGTGTGCCAAACTAAGCCATAGTGTGGTTTGTGTATAATTGAATAAATGTGATATGCATTTCCATCTGTTGTGATTTGTAAATAATTTATGGCTTAGTTTAACTTGTGAACCAGACCACAAGAAATCAGCAAACCATAGCCCTTCATTTCAATTTGGAAGAGGTAGAGGACAAGTGAACCACATGAGTAACTCTACCAGAAACTTGATATTTTGCCATATTAAAAAAAGAATTCAACACAACAACCTTAGAGGGGTACATTCTAGAAATCAGGGAACTAAAACCTTATCTAAGCCCATAGGACTATGGTTTGTCCAGCCCAGTAGGGGTCAGTCAATGGAAATGTGATTATAAAGGGAAAAAAAAGAGGAAATAACCTGCCTTCATTAACCTAACTCTAAATTAGCCTCAACCTGCTTCTTGCCCGTAACTGTATCATACAACAGGAGCTGCTTCATATTCCACTCTGTCATTTGATGCTTGCCTGACCAGAGTAGACTGATTCTTAGTTTTGTTCTTGGTCAATGTGTAGTAAAGTAGGGGTTCGTGTGTGTGTGTGTGTGTGTGTGTGTGTGTGTGTGTGTGTGTGTGTGTGTGTAGGTGTAGAAAAGGAGAGAGATTTCTTTCTTAAGAGTGAAACATGAAATAGAAGGTGGTCTTGGCTGACACACGGAGGAAATAAAATATGTTCCATCCAGTCTACAGACAAAAAGAAATATAAAATTCTGACTTATGGGGAGAAGATAGGTAGGTAGGTAGGTAGGTAGGTAGGTAGGTAGGTAGACAGATTGACAGATGATATGATAGATGATGGATGGTGTGTGTATGTATGTATGTATGTATGTATGTATGTATGTATGTATGTATGTATGTATGTATGTATAGGCAGGCAGGCAGGCAGGCAGGCAGGCAGGCAGACAAAAGGATGGAGGAATGATGGAGGGAGGGAGATGCATGCATGGAGGGAGAGAGACAGGTGCATGGATGGATGATGGATGGCTTGAAGGAGATGCATGGATAGCTAGATAGCTAGTTAGAGATATATAGGTATATCTATCATCTATCATCTATCTATCTATCTATCTATCTATCTATCTATCTATCTATCTATCTATCTATCTATCTATCTATCTATCTATCTATCTATCTAGAGAGATGTAGACAGAGGAGAGAGAGAGAGAATGAATGAATGGCTCCATCATAGAATCCACAGCAGATACTGGTGAGACGTAAGGCTACTGGGTTTGCTTTCTAACAATCCAGTGAACCCATTTAAACACCCCACCCCACCCCACTCCCACCCCGCACCCACAAGAGGGAACACTCTTTTAATTCAGCCTTCCCACTCTCTCCCTGGTGCCTATGGAAATATGACATAAGTGTTCTGCATATTAAATAAAGTAGTCAGAGCCGAAAAGCTACTGCAGTCGCTTGCTGTGATGTGTTATCATTCTTCTGCATGCTATCTCCAGCCTCCTTGCTCATCTGCACTCCCCTCCCTTCTTGCCAAGAGCTAAAAGATAAAACATGATTGGCAGCAGCATCTCCAAGTAAGAATTGCCACTTGCCATTGTGAAGCTTCTGTCTGCCGAGAGACTATGGGGAAGGTGGGGCGGGGAGGCTTGTTCTTTTGAAAATCAAAAGAGATAAAATTATGTGTCTTTGCTTAGTCTATGCCTCGTTAAGACAGTACAAAAATTGAGCAGACAATATCCAGGCAGATGTTCCAAAATTTGACATGCTTCCTCAAGACTGTGTTGTATCTACATAGTTGTTCTTAAGAAACCCCTGTCACATTTGCCTTTTGAGATCGTATTTATAAAACAATTCCTGTTATAGATGTAGAAGTTCTAAGATATACATAAAGTTGACTAGTAATCAGCTCCAATCACCATGCAATCATGTATATTTTCCAACCCAGTTCTACTTTTGTTTCCTTTATGTAATCAGAATGTGGAGTAAAGCAGAATTCTTTGTTTCAGAAAGACTTTCAATTCTGTTTAACCCTAATGCTCTACCAACTTTCAACACAGGCTTGTTGGGGAAACGGGTTGGTGATAATAGGCCAATTACTCTTATTATAGTAGCAGAATACAAGGGTGGGCTCAGGATCAATTTTCAAGAAGACTAGGAAATCCAAAAATTATTCATAGTCCACCTGAAGTACCCTGTTTCCCTGAAAATAAGCCCCCCGGGATAATAAGCCCAATTGGGCTTTTGAGCGCATGTGCTAAAATAAGCCCTCCCCTGAAAATAAGCCGAAATATTGCAACACAGCAGCAGCCATGAGGTGACCACGCTCGCCGCTTCCTGCATCTCAAAAATAATAAAACCTCCCTGAAAATAAGACCAAACGCTTATTTCGGGGGTCAAAAGACAATAAGACCCTGTCTTATTTTCGGGAAAACATGGTATATAAGAATCATGCTGGAATAGATCAAAGATCCATCTCGTCTTGTTCCTCATAGTCAACACACAATGCTTCTTACAAACTTTATGCAAAGTTTCCTAGAAATATTGTGTGGTGACTTTGATCTACTTCAGCATTGATATTGCTTATACTTGTGCAAAATGTAAGCAATAAGACCTTTCCTCTTTGTTTCTGATTTGCAACTATTTAAGAAATTCCTAGAATTCTGAATTCCTACTTAGACTAACAGCAACCCTGATTTCAGCTAAAATGCATTTATCTATCACCTCTCCACAATTAAGCACCATCATTATATATTGTTAGCAGCAATGAACTGCTGAGAAAGATTAATTACGAGAATATGAGCTTTTGCACCCAAAAAAAGAGAAGTATTTTGTCTTCCCCGTTCATGTTCAATACATGAAGTTGAAACTATTTAAACTTATTTGTGAAAGCAGAGAAAGGTCAAGGCTGTTCATTAAGGAAGAATTTGCATGAACAACCACCATAATTTTAAATCAAGAACTGTGTAGAAAAAGAACTTTGATGAAAACCTAACTTCAGTAAAATTATGTCGTTTCCGTTTTCTGCTCAATGATGTTTTACAATCAAACACATGAAGGAAAATAAAGAGGAAGAGGAAAGGGTAGGTAGAAAAAATTTAAAATTTAACTAGTGCATAAAGGATAGATAAAGATGTTGTTTAAGTAGGTATTATTTCCTATAATAAAATATTCTCTTATATTTCCCCACAAAATTAAAATAACTTCTTGTTGGAGTTTCATTCAGTTTTATTTATTTGCCATCTTTATTATTTTTACAAATATTTTAAGGCAGCAAACATATTTATTTATTTATTTATAAACATATCCACACTCTTTCCTCTTCCTTTTCTTCATAGCACAGCAATCCTATGAGGTGGGTTTGGGGGAGAGAGAGAGAGACAGAGGGAGGGAGGAAAAAGGAAGGAAGGAAAAGAAGGGGGAAGGGAGAAAGGAAGGAAGGAAAGAAAGAAGGAAGGAAGGAAAAGAAGGAAAGGAGGAGGGAGGGAGGAAAAGAAGGGAGGGAGGAAGAAGGGAGGGAGGTGGGAACGGCTTGATAAATAAATATTGTTAAAATATCATATCAATTTCCAGTTGAGAGGGAGGGAGGGAGGGAGGGAGGGAGAGAGAGGGAGGGAGAGAGAGGGGGGGAGAGAGAGAGGGGGGGGGGAGAGACTGTCCAGTCACCAATCTGACTTTTATGGACTGAGATAGGACTAGAACTCCCAACCTCCCACTCCAGCCTGATGATACCTTACCCAGTGATGGTGAACCTTTTAGACACCTAGTGCCCAAACTGTGTGTGCGTGCATGCCCACGTGCCAGCAGAGAGGGCTCTGCGTGGCACCTCTGGCACATTTGCCATAGGCTCATCATCACATCCTTAGCCACTAGACCAAATTGGCTACAATACATTCAGTCCACAGTGATAACATTAACCTGCCTGTAGAGCTTTCTTGGCAATAATGCAGAGGTGGCTTGAAATCGCTTCTTTCTATGAAGGGGTGCAATTAAAAAAAATCTCCGTCTAGCTATTCCTGTGAGATTTCCTGCAATTCTCCCATTGAAGTCCTATCAGTGGATCTGACCCTGTTTTTTTTTCAAGGTCAGCTGGGTGCTGATGTCTGGTGTACCTTCCAAAATATTAGACAGAAAAAAATGTTCTTTTATACACTTCAAAAAGAAATCAAAAAAGGACCTTAATTGACTGCTTTGGTCATCTTTGCTCTATTTTTTGGGGACGGCGAATTGGCCATTATTAGTTGCATTACTTCTTGAAAAACAGACTTCAAAGAGTAGTGGTTTTTCTAGCAGCCTTGACATGGGCTCTTTGGGTCTTCAGTAAGAGCGTGTAATTTCTTATGAAAACATTTCTAGTGCGCTACTAGAGACAAAGGAAATCAATAGTTGAGGCACTGTCTGTTATTCCTTGCTAATATTGGATCCATTGTCTTCGTTGCAAACAACTCTAAGCTGCTCTAACTTCATATACCGCACATGTTCTTTGTAAACAGTGTAGTGAAGGGCGAGAAATGATTAATAATCTAGAAAAAGACGGGAGGGGGGAGAAATAATAGCATTGGGAACTGAGGGACTCATTTTATTGAAAGCAATCTAATTTTTTTTTCAGTTCTTTGAAGTCACAGCTATTTCAAAACTTCAGCCTGACAATACTCTTGGTAAGAATTAGTGCAGGCATAGATTTCACCCTTTCTAAGTTGACAGCTTTGAGGTTAGTTTGCAACCGTGGGAATAATGAAACACATGCTAAAGGAAAATACCACATAATGATATTATGTTTTTCTCAGCGTTGCAAAAGGCATATGTACAGCTGGTCCTTGTCTTATGACGACAACTGGGACAAGACTTTCCATTCATAAGCAAGGCAATTGTTAAAAGTGAGTCGTGCTTGATTTTATGACTGTCCTTGCCACAATTACTAAACAATTGCTGCAGCGGTTAAGTGAATCACATGGTCATTAAGGATATCTAGCTTCCCCCATTGACTTTGAAACTGTCTAGGAAGGTTGCAAATGAGGATCATGTGACCTGGAATGCTGCCACCATTGTAAATACATGCCAGTTTCCAAGTCCCCAAATTTTGATTATATGACCATGGGGATGTTACGACAATTGAAAGTGTGAGGACCAGTTGTAAATAACTTTTCCACTATTTTTCCATTCCATCTTGAGATGCTGTTAAAACAACTCCTCCTCCTCCACCTCCTCCACTTCATGGGGCTGCCCCTGAAAAGTGTTTGGAAACTACAGTTGGTCCAGAATGCAGCCGCGCGAGCGATATCGAGTGTACCTAGATACACCCATGTTACACCCATCCTCCGCGAGCTGCACCAGCTTCCTATTGGTCTCCGAATGTGCTTCAAGGTGCTACTCATTACTTTTAAAGCCCTACATGGCTTAGGACCTGGATATCTGAGAGACCGCCTCCTGCCACATACCTCCCAACGGCCGATAAGATCTCACAGGTTGGGCCTTCTCCGGGTGCCGTCGACCGGACAATGCCAGCTGGCGGCCCCTCGGCCACTAAAATCTGGCTATTCTGGCAGGCCTAGGGCTGTTGACTTCACGAACAAGGTCCAGCCCCACCTAGACGGAATGTATGGTGTGTTGTTTTTAAAACTGTTTCTCTTTTTTATTTTTAACTTTTTAACTTTTATCTTGTTTCTGTAAGCCGCCCGGAGTCCTACGGGATTGGATGGCATATAAATTTATTAAATTACTAATTACTAGTTACTCCTCTTCCTCCTCCTCCTCCATTTCTTCTTCTTCTTCTTCTTCTTCTTCTTCTTCTTCTTCTTCTTCTTCTTCTTCTTCTTCCCCTTCCCCTTCCCCTTCCCTTTCCCCTTTCCTTCTCCTCTTTCTTCTTCTTTCTCCACCTCCTCCCCCCCACCACAACAACAATTCAAAACATGTTATAGCACCTAAGATATCTGTATCACTCAGCATTTTTCTTAATTTCAAAAACAATTTATAACAATGGTTGATTAAAACCAGTGCCATGTAGAAATGATAATGGAGAAGACCCCATTGCTCATTGTTGCATAACTGCATTAATCCAGCCTTGTTATTCACACCATCATTAATAAAGCTTAGAAGGTCTCTAGCATTCTTCTTCACATTTAATGTGAAAGCTGTTATATTGAACAGCAATTATTAAGGCTTAATATTTCACTTGAACCTAGGGTTATTGATCTTTGGAAGAGGGAGCTAATGCATTAAAGATAGGCTGTGTCTTATATCCAAGTTGCTTTAAAAATCAGAATTCTGTTGAGAGTTAAATCAAAATTAAACTTACTAGTTATTAAACATTTTACAAAGATTTTTGACTGTTTGATATTCCTTTTTATAGATGTGTGAGACATTAACCTTTAAAAATCTGTCTCAACCAAATGTATTAGCAGAACTGCTTAGCCAAAGTTTAAATGGAGCTATGCATTGGCTTGTGTTGAAGCTACAATATGGGATGAATGGAAAAAATATAGGACAAATTTCTATCAGCAAGATGGTTACAGATTACAGATTTCAGAGGCCGGTCCTTTAAGAGCCAAGGTGGCGCAGTGGTTAAATGCAGCACTGCAGGCTACTGCTAGATCAGCAGGTCAGCGGTTCAAATCTCACCGGCTCAGGGTTGACTCAGCCTTCCATCCTTCCGAGGTGGGTAAAATGAGGACCCAGATTGTTGGGGGCAATATGCTGACTCTCTGTAAACCGCTTAGAGAGGCCTGAAAGGCCTATGAAGCGGTATATAAGTCTACTGCTATTGCTATTGCTATTGCTGTTTCTAGAGTGGCCCCGTTGACCAGCTCTAAGTACCCCATGGGCTGGATCTGGCCCCTGGGCCTTGAGTTTGACACCCCTGCATTAAACTAAAACTTCACTGGGATTTTAGAACTGGGTTGGGTCTAGGGAGTAGGTGTATTGTTGCAATTACAAGCCATAGCATATTATGTACAATAAAAATACAATAAAACAAGAGTACAACAATAAGATTTGCAAAATGAAAGGGGAAAAAAGGATTAGATATCAGAAGTTTAAAGCAAGATAAAGACAGAACGACAACCAAGAACTTATTTATTTTTAAGTATTTATTATTAAAATTTGGAGAGCAAAACTGGCAACCTGCTTGCCAACAGTTGGAAACCTGTTGGCAAGAAGATAGTTCAACAGTTCAGGTTCTGAGGCCTTGAGGTTTAAGTTTAAGTTTAATAACATTTATATGCCGCCCAATCCCGTATGACTCCAGGCGGCTCACAATACAAAAATAATCAAAAAAGAAAAAAAGTAAGATACAGAGAAGAAAGATAGATATAAAATACAACACATCATGCACTCCATTCTGAATGGGGCTGGACCGTATTTGGGGTCAACAGCCCCAGGCCTGCCGGAACAGCCAGATTTTAATGGCTTTCCGGAAGGCCGAGAGAGTGGGAAGGGTCCGGATCTCTGCGGGTAGATCATTCCACAGGGCCGGGGCAGCTACAGAGAAAGACCTCCCCTGAGTAGTCGCCAACTGGCATTGCACGGTCGATGGTACCCGGAGGAGGCCCAGCCTGTGGGATCTTATGGGTCGTTGGGAGGTATGTGGCAGGAGGCGGTCCCGCAGATATCCAGGTCACCTCTCATCAATAGCATGGCCCTAATCTCATTGCAAAGAGGGCAGTGGAGGACATAATTAATAATGACCACCACTTAACCAACACCACAAAGACAGAGACATAGTTTGACAAGGTTCTAAAAAAATCTCCCTTCAAGATGAGCTGAGGGCATGGTCTGCAGACATATGTATTGTATATAGGTATACATATATACATACATGTATGTATCTATATCAGTGGTGGGTTTCAAAAATTGTTCAAACCTACTCTGTGGGTGTGGCTTGTTGCCCATGTGACTGGATGGGAATGGCTTGTCGCCCATGTGATCGGATATCAAGATGCCGACGACACTTGTCAGAACCACCTTAAATTACCTCACACACAGCACTGGCATGTATAAGAATATGATGTATACTTGTTTTTGAAAAGGCATCTTTGGTTTGCGTTAAAACAACAACACATGCAATGTTCTGATTGCACCACAAACACAGTAGTCATCCTTACCTTTCAGAGAGGCACTGAGTTTTATAAATATGATAGTGTAGAATAATCATATCCAAGGACCAGTGGTGGGTTTCAAAAATTTTTGGAACCTCTTCTGTAGGTGTGGCCTGCTTTCCAGGTCCACTGGTGGAACCTCTTCTAACCGGTTCGGTAGATTTGACGCACCGGTTCTACCGAATAGGTGCGAACTGGTAGGAACCCACTTCTGATCTATATACACTCTCTCCGTCTCTCTGTCTCTACACACACACACACACACACACACACACACACACACACTCATCATCATCATCGTGTAAAGGGTTTTTTTCTTTACTTTAATGCTACACAAAGTATTCATCTATCAAAAGAAAATTCCATTTTGTCAATTATATATTTCAGAACACTAACTACAGCCCTTCTGTAGTTAGGTAAAGGTAAAGGTTCCCCTTGCATATATGTGCTAGTGGTTCCCGAATCTAGGGGGCAGTGCTCATCTCTGTTTCTAAGCCAAGGAGCCAGCACTGTCCAAAGATGTCTCTGTGGTCATGTGGCCAGCATGACTAAACACCAAAGGTATATGGAGCACTGCTACCTTCCCACCAAGGTGGTCCCTATTTTTCTATTATTTTTAATTAGCTTTCAAGCTGCTAGATTGACAGAAGCTGGGGCAAGTAGTGGTTGTTCACTCTGTTACACGGCGCTAGGGATTTGAACCACCTAAATGCTGACCTTTCTGATCGACAAGCTCAGCGTCTTAGCCACTGAGCCACCATGTCCCTTTGTATTAGGGATAATTTACTGCAAAAATAAGACACATATTAGAAACTATGTACAAAAATATTTGGATTTTTAATGGAGCACATCAAAACTTAAAATGTATTTAATTTAATTTATCTTTTTATTGCAACTAAATATTTAATAAAATGTCCCCTCGACAAAATATAATTTATTAGCAACTGATGCGGTTATTTGAAGGGTACAGAATGATATATTTTTTCTACAGCCAAAAAAAACTTAAGTCTATTAAAATCAGTATTAATGGAATAAGCTAAGACAAATATTAATAAGACTAATCTTATAAAATATTGCATTCCCCATATGCTAAATAAAGAGAGATTATTCCACAGCATGTATCTTTTGATCAGTCAAAGGGGTGGGGTGTTTTTTATTTTATTTTTTTGCATTTTTCTCAGCGGTTAGAATTCAATTAAAAATATCTATTAAGATGAGATTTCCAGAGGACATTATCTGATAGTACTTCATTTAATGAAACAGACTTTGGAATCTCCAGGCTGAATGTTTTTTACAAAATTAATGACTTACATAAAAAAGTGGAACTAATAAACCCAGGAGATTAGCTGAACAGCACCTGCTAAGTAGCACATTTTTTTTTTAATGCTAGCATAAAATCAGACTGGGGTGGGGTCATCCAGAGTAAGTATATGAGTCACAAGTTTCAAAAAGCACATTTCAATATAAGACACTGTAAAATATTTACAATTATGTAGGCTGCTGCCAATATTAAATCATTCAATCAAAGGCAAGTAATATAAATCCAGTTTTCTGCTTCCTTGGTGCTAGAGGGAATACAATATTAATCTCTCTGTCTTTGCTTTAGTTTTAAGCATTTATTTCCAAGTAAAAGTAATTTAGACTTACAGTATTCTTTACGAATTAGTGCTGTCATAAAACCTGGTTACAATTTGAAGATTATTTCATTTGCAAAAAATATTTATCACAGCTTCAATGAAACTGTATTGCCTTGCTGTTGGGACATCTGAGGCTTGAGAGATTGAAAAACACCCAGTATCATCCATCTTAGCTAAACTAAAATTTATAGGTAAATTTTTCCAAAGTATCTGTTTCTGGAAAACATTGATGTTCCATATTTCATGAAAGATTAAAGAAGAAGATTTGAGTTTGGAAGTTAGAACTGATCACCTGCTTCAGGTCTTTCTCTCAGTTTCATATCAGATATATTTTTATCACTTCAGGGGAAGCTATACAGAGTACAGAATAACAAAGTTGGAAGGGATCTTGGAGGTCTTCTATTCCAACCCCCTGCTCAAACAGGAGACCCTACACCAAATGGATGTCCAGTCTCTTCTTCAAAACCTTCAGTGGTAGAGCTACAACTTCTGGAGGCAAGCCATTCCACTGATTAATTGCTCTCAAAGTCAGGAAATGTCTCCTTTCTTCTAGGTTGGATTTTTTCCTTGATTAGTTTCCATCTGTTTCTTCTTGTCCTGCTCTCGGGTGCTTTGGATAATAGATTGCTCCCCTTTTCTCTGTGACAACCCCCAAGTACTATAAGACTACTATCATGTCACTCATAGTCCTTCTCTTCATTAGACATACCTAATTCTTTCACTCTTCATTGTATGGTTTAGCCTCCAGGCTCCTAATCATCTTTGTTGCTGTTATCTGCACGCTTTCTCTATTTTGATGATGAATGAAAAGATTTGCAGTACCACAGTAGGGCCCTCTGACTGAATCTTGAAGAAACTAAGCAACCCTGATTAGAATTGGGATGGGAACCATCAGGAAGTTCTTGTAAACTAGACTGGGAGGTCAGGAAATATAAGGAAAGCTCTCCTTTTTTGTTGTGAAACAACAACAACATGGACATGCCTAGGTAGTCCTCAAACATAAACTTAACTCGGGGAAAGCTTTACTTTTATTGCTGTAGAAAATAAGGAAGATGACCTTGACAGAGAAATATAGGTACATTTTCCAAGGCAAAAGGGGTTGAAGCACATTTGAAGTCCAGATTGAGACAACACTTGGAAATGACTCAAGCAATAGCTATAGCATTTAGCCTTATACACCACCCCATAACATTTTAAAGCATCGTCTGGGCAGTTTACAATGTAGAAGCATTATTTGTATATTTACCTCAACAATCTGGGTCCTCATTTTATTGACCTCAGAAGGATGGAAGACTGAGTCAACCTTGAGCCCCATCAGGAACAAAGTCCAGGCTGTGAGCAGAGTTAGCCTGCAGTACTGCAGTCCAACCACTATGCCAAAAACCTACTTCCTTAATATACTGAAATATAAGAAGGAGGATATGGTACAGTAGAATCAGACTTGCAAAATTCTGCTATTAGTCCTAATCTCAACAAAAGTTTTAGTTCTACTGGAGAATTAGTTTCCTGGACTGGTCTAATGAGTGGCTCTAACAATTACTTGTTATCTATTTTAAAAATTAAACAAACCTATTTATTTATATTGTGAATTTTATCTTGTAAAATAATTAATGGGATACAAGCAGAATATAAATTCAGTAGCAATTTTTTACAATGATTAGAGCTATCATGAATTGGATCAGATTTATTTTAATTTTGCAAAAGGCAACAAACGCTAGCCAAACTTCATTTGTTTTCTATCCATTACCCTGCTTTCTATTCCAAAGGGAATTTGTCATAGAATTCTTTTTCTTTTCAATAATTAAAGAAAGAAAAAATATTCATTGCATGATTTCTCTCATCCATAAAATGATAGATAAACTAGAATTAGCATAATTTGGTGATGCGTAGGACCTTATGATAATGCTGGAACTCTGTTATCTTCCTAAAAAACATAATCACATTAATATGTCTGACATTAGCAAAATCCTTTTATGTAATAGTTGTATTCCAAGTATTTTTTACCTAAAATATTTATTTTGAAATAGAACGTTCTGACTTGAAATCATTGCTTTTACTTTTTCTTTTCATTCTCTTTGCCCCATTTCCAATTATTTGTTTTTTTGAGCTCTGGAAAGTTAGAATACAATTCCTCATCTTCTATTAGGCTGACCTATCTTGAAAATATTCTATTCTCTGTTTGGGACAGGTAGCAACATAAATTACCAGCCCCATAAACAGCTATTATTGTACAAGAGCCATTCAATTTGCTGCCAAATATAAATTGCATAACCCTTCGTTCAACTCTTCATTTGAAAGCCAGTCAGAGGCAGAAGAAAAGCACCTGATCTGAATGTATGAGCAGAAATTCTATACTCAGATATGAACCTTATTAAAAACTCTTGCTTCCCAGGGCTTGATTGGTACAGTTTTCATGCCATTTCAATAGCAGGGCCTCTCATTTAAATTATGCATCTAGAATAATAACAGAGCAAGAGAGAGCGCTGAACTCGGCTCTATAAGCAAATGCATTTTTTCCCCACTAAATCTAATATTTAAAATAGTGATTTGTAAATCAAAAGGTCATGATTTCCATTATGAGCTTTTCAGATGAGATGCTCGCCCTGGGTAAATAATAGGCAAGAAATCATGAAGATTTGGAAGGCAGCTAGAAGAGCAGAAGGAACAAAACATTGAAATGTCAATACCAAAGCAACAATGCAGATTTCTCTGGCTAAGTATCTCCAGTGATTCTGCTATAGTCCCTGCTAACATTCATCATGTCATAAATTACTTTTCAATAGCTGTTAAGAGAACTGAATATGTTCAGTTGCATTTATACATATATATCATGCTGTTTGCTTTCTGGGTATAAGTCACATCACACAAACAATGAGGTTGAGAAGAACAGGAAGTCCCGAGCAAACAAAACGGAAGACTGGTAAACCGAATCGAGTTTATACCATCACTGTTCACTATACTTTTTAATGTTTTTTTTTCATTTTTCTACAATGATGACTTCCTTTGTGATGTCACGTGCAATTAATCAGTGGAATGGCTTGCCTCCAGAAGTTGTCAATGCTCCATCACTGGAGGTTTTTAAGAAGAGTTTGCATAGCCATTTGTCCAGGAGCAGGAGCTTGAGCAGGAGGTTGGACCAGAAGACCTTCAAGATCCCTTCTACCGCTCTGCTATTCTGTTACTTCTGCATGCAGCTTCCATTCCTTCTTGATCCTTTCTCTTGTTATTTTTTTCCATATAGATCTTAAGGGAAAAATCCCAATGTTCAATACGCTTTATGCAAAAATGAAATCCCCAGCTGATCATTTCATAACAGATGAACATGACATTCAGATGAAACTCACTAGACCACATCCGGGTCTGGGGGATGTTCTGATGAGTTCTCCTCTTTTGTAGTGGGCTGTAGCAGCAAACTGATCTGCCTCTGAATGGACTATAGACATAAGGTCCCAAAAATACCTTGGGATGGCCAGTTTAATATCTCTCTGAGGGGAAAAATGATGTCCCAGAGCTTCATTCTTCTCTGAAAGTTTTAAGTATCTTCTGGGAGATGAGGGCAAGTGACATGCATCATGACATCATCAGGTTTTATTCTGCATAACAATATAAGATGATAGGAGTACAATCTGATAATACTGCCAGGTCTACATTTTTAGGTGTTTGACATCATTTTGAGGTCATCGTGATTTCTATTAGATAACTTTTGAAACGAAACCTATACACTTTCAAAAGTGATCAAAAATGGTGCATTTCAGTGGTGACTGGAGGAAAACCTTATTTAATACATGACTGCTGCATACTTTAATCATATTAGGGGAATTGATTTTAATATGAAATCAAATTTGCATTGATTTATATTTGGTTCATGATGCACCATTTAGATCCAGCCTTTAGACCAGAAATAACAAAGCTAATAAAGCAAACTTATGCCCAGCTACATGTTGCTTAGTTAAAGATCTCAGGACCTTTGGCCATTGCCAGCTGGGAGTGCAAGAAGGTGTAATTCAGCAACATTTGGAAGTCCACAATTTATGCATCTCTGAAGGTCATTCTCAGTCTTGCCTTGCCTGCAATAACCTTTTTCTTGGGGTCTTCTCAACTTCCCAGAAGAATTGGAGATTGACAGCTAGAGATCTCATGATCCTGGAAAGTTTTCTGAACACGTTTAGATAACTTCAAGATTAAGGAGTGGAAGTTTTCTGAATTCAAATAACATATATTGCATTTTTTTCCATAGCCCACACATTTCTTCTGAGATACAGGTGTGGAGAAAATTATTTTAGTTTAAACATTTCACTCAATGCCTAAAACAAGACCATACTTGAAATACTGCATCCAATTCTGATCACAACAATATAAGAAAAAAAAATGCTGAGATTGTGCAAAGAAGAACAACAAGAAAGATTAGGGGGCTGGAAAAAAAACATACGAAGAAGAGTTACAGAAATTGGGTATGTCTAATCTAATGAGAAGAAGGATTAGGGAGACATGATAGCACTGTTTCAATATTTGAGGAGCTCCTACAAAGACAAGGGGGGTCAAGCTATTTTCCAAAGCACCAAAAGACAAGAGGAGAAGCATCCTAGAACTAAATAGAGAAGCAACTTAGAACTAAAGATAAATTTCCTGATAGTGAGAACAATTAATCAGTGGAAAAGCTTGCCTCCAGATGTCGTGGGTGCTCCTTTACTGGAGATTTTCAAAAACAACCATTTGTCCAAGGTCTCTTGCTCAAACAGGGGATTGGACTAGAAGACCTCCAAGGTCTCTTCCAACTCTGCTATCCTTCATAAATCCCTCCATTCTGTCTTTCCAAGAGAATGGTGATAAACAATACTTGGAAATGTACATCAGTTCTTCTGACAGCAAAATCTCATCTTATTGGCTAGTATCAAGGGGAAGCTGACTTTGAAAAAGCTTCCTCTCCCATCATAACATGCAAGTTGGGGCAAGGAATCACTGGGAGGATAGGGACGAGGAGAGGCCAAGGAGAGTGACATCGAGTTGGCCATGCCCACCCATTCACATGACTACCCAGCCATACTTACCCAGCAGTGGTGGGATTCAAAATTTTTACTACTGATTCTGTGGGCATGGCTTGGTGGGCTTGGCTTGATGGGTGTGGCAGGGGAAGGATACTGCAAAAATCCCCATTTCCTCCTGATCAGCTGGGACTCAGGAGGCAGATAATAGATGGGGTGGGGCCAGACAGAGGAGGTATTTACCGGGTCTCCGAACTACTCAAAATTTCCGCTACTGGTTCTCCAGAACTGGTCAGAATCTGCTGAATACCCACCTCTGCTACCCAACAGTCATTAGGGCAGAAAACCAGTTGTTAAATTATTTGAATCCCACCACTGATACCTTCCAACTCTATTATTCTATGCTCTAAGAGCTGAGGAAAAAAGTGGTGCACAAAATCTGTGCTTGTTAAAGTGTACTCAAAAAATTCAAACGTGCCGCAGTGATTGCAGACTCTGAAAGTGTCTGAAAGTGAAACAGCTGGAAAAGGTATGTGGGTCGGAGGGAGGGGGAGGAATTCAAAATCAATGTAATTTGTAAGTAATTGTATTGTTGTAAGTAATTTGTTTCTGTGTGTGTGTGTTTTTAGAGGGGTTCTTTCCTCCCGCATTAAAGGCGGCAGTGGTGAGACCCCTCCTGAAGAAGCCATCTTTGGATCCAGCCATTCTAAATAACTATCGTCCAGTCTCCAACCTCCCCTTCGTGGGGAAGGTTGTTGAGAAAGTGGTGGCCTCTCAGCTCCAGCGGTCCTTGGAGGAAACCGATTATCTAGACTCATTTCAGTCTGGATTCAGGCCTGACTACAGCACGGAAACTGCTTTCATCGCACTGACCGATGATCTCTGGAGAGCCAGGGATGGGGGTCATGCCTCCATCCTAGTGCTCCTTGACCTCTCAGCGGCCTTCGATACTATCGACCATGGTATCCTTCTGCGACATTTGTGTGAGGTGGGGGTGGGAGGCACCATTCTTCAGTGGTTCTCCTCCTACCTCTCAGACAGGTCGCAGTCAGTGTTGGTTGGAGGGCAGAGATCGACCCCTAGGCCCCTTAAGTGTGGGGTGCCACAGGGTTCAGTCCTGTCCCCCCTCCTGTTTAACATCTACATGAAGCCGCTGGGTGAGATCATTCGACGGCACGGGATAAAATATCACCAGTATGCAGACGATACACAGCTGTATCTGTCTGCCCCGTGCCAACTCAGTGAAGTGGTTGACGTGATGTGTCAGTACCTGGAGGCTATTAGGATCTGGATGGGGGTAAACAAGCTTTCACTCAATCCTGACAAGACTGAGTGGGCTTGTGTGTTTCCCTCCCAACAATTGGCCAGCTATTCCATCTCTCAGGCTGGGGGGTGAAATTGTATGCCCCTCAGACAGGGTTCGCAATTTGGGAGTCCTCCTGGACCCACAGCTAACTTTAGAACACCATTTGTCGGCTGTGACCAGGGGGGCATTTGCCCAGGTTCGCCTGGTGCACCAATTGTGTCCCTACCTGAATCGGGAGGCACTCGCATCAGTCACTCATGCCCTTGTGACCTCAAGACTGGACTACTGCAATGCGCTCTACATGGGGCAGCCCCTGAAGAGCATTCGGAGACTTCAGCTTGTCCAGAATGCAGCCGTGCGAGCGATTGTGGGTGCACCCCGGTACACCCACGTTACACCTATCCTCCATGAGCTGCACTGGCTGCCTATTGGTCTCCAGATACGCTTCAAGGTGCTAGTCGTCACTTATAAAGCCCTTCATGGTATTGGACCTGGGTACTTGAGAGACCGCCTGCTGACAATTACCTCCAACAGACCTATTAGATCCCACAGATTAGGCCTCCTCTGTATCCCATCTACCGGCCAATGCCGATTGTCTACCAGCCAGAGGAAGGCCTTCTCTGTGGCTGCTCCGGCCCTCTGGAATGAGCTCCCCATGGAGATTTGGACCCTCACCACCCTTCAGGCCTTCCGCAAAGCCCTTAAAACCTGGCTGTTCTGACAGGCCTGGGGTTGACGAGTTCCCGTCCCCGTTCGAACTGTGCAGCTGTTGATCATTTTTAAATTCTTTTTGTAGTTGCTTGTTTGCTGTTTTTCCCCTTGTTTGTACTCCCTCCCTTGATTTGTTAGCCACCCTGAGTCCCTGCGGGGAATAGGGCGGCATATAAGTGCAATCAAATCAAATAAAATCAAAATTTTCCTGCCTCTGCTGGTGCACGGGTTGGCACTTTTTTATGTCTGACATAGCGGCAGGGTTTTTGGACATAGCAGCAGGCCAGGGCGTTTGGACATAGTGGCAGGGCGGCTTTTGCCTCTAGCGCCGGGGTGGCAGGGCTCCTTTGGTTCCATCCAGCATTGATTCTTTGAAGCTTTCCATAAGTCCTCTCTGCTTTTAAAGTCTTCCATTGGTCTAAGGAAGTTTTTCCTCTATGGCGGACACAGCGCCGGAGCAGCCAAAAGCCTCTTTCTTGACAGCAACCAAAAGCTGCTTTCTTTCTTTTTGCCTCACCAGCCATAAACCTCACCGCACGTCACTGTTGCAGAGGGTACAAAATCTGCAAGGAGGGCACCAAAGGGGTGGTTTAAAATGCAAGGTCTGTACCCACCATCTGACATTCAATTTCTATGGATGTCATTGTAACTGTGCAGGTGCAAAAAAATAATAAAAAAGAGGAACAAAAGCAAGAGTGGACTTTTTGAAAGAAAAGAATCCTATATGTATGTTGCTCATGTAATTCTGGAGCCATATGTTCGGTGATGGAATATGTGTGTAAATAAATCAAGAAACAATTATTTCCTATCTTAGCATTGGGCTATTATTATGATTTATAATATATACAGTCACATCTGGCCAGATTTAAATGGTTGCTTCCTTGTTCAAGACACCCATTCCCTTCTTGAATGTATAAATATAAAATATTTTATTTTATTATAAATAATTCAAGTGTTACGTTAAATTTATTTTTCTGGGAATTGGTCTGATGATTTTGGTTCCAATAAATGAAATCTGTTTGTAGCATTTATCAGCTTCCCTTCCTGTTTTCTCATCTGTGTGTAAAAGCAATTTGCACACTCAGAAGTTCTAATACATTGCAATCAGAGTTACTAAAGACAACCAGAATATTGTAGCTGTTAAAAAAATACATTATGCTAGAAGAAACAAATGTAGCATTGAAAAGAACCCCACTTTATTATATTTCCCCAATAAACATTTAAAAGAAGTTAATGTATGCATTTTTAAAACAAATGTTATTAAATATGCCCTTTGCTATCTTTTGATGGTGACATGTTTTTATTAAAGTATGAGTTGTGTATAGCTTACCTAATTTCATTTCTGTTTTCTCTCACTGTATGTGGCTTTGAAATAGACAGATATCAGAAGTAGGATATATTCTACCTGCTGTTTGTACCTATTTCTCAAGAGTGCTGATAATAATTATTACATCTTTTCATTAATCACAAAATTTATAGAGTACATTCAACTGTATCATCCCAAAGGATTTTTTTCCTGATTAAATCAGAGAGATAGGTCTGGTCTGGATCACCCAATGTTTAATTTAATTTTGGACAGGAAGAATACATACATCTGGCTGACATTATCCTTATGGTAGAGATGGAATAGAATAGAATAACAGAGTTGGAAGGGACCTGGCAGGAAACTCTACACCACTTCAGACAAATGGTTATCCAACATCTTCCTAAAAACTTCTGGTGTTGGAGCATTCATAACTTCTGGAGGCAAGTTGTTCCACTGATTAATTGTTCTCACTGTCAGGAAATTTCTCCTCGGTTCTAAGTTGCTTCTCTCCTTGATTAATTTCCATCCATTGCTTCTTGTCCTACCCTCGGGTGCTTTGGAGAATAGCTTGATTCCCTCTTCTTTGTGGAAACCCCTGTGATAATGGAGATATTGGAGAGAGTAAGACTAATATTTATTTATTTATAAAATAGTGTAGTTGTCATCCTTTGCCTTAGAAAAATGTACCCAGGTAACTTAGAGAACAATGTTATAATTTATTTTGCAGATATAAATTCTTAGAAAAAGACAAAAAACTAGATCATGAAAAGTTGTTGTCAGATCCTAAATTTAAGAATAAGATATGGGCTCAAGCTGCTATGAAATTTAAATGGAAGGCATTTGACAAGGTCGTTTTTTTTAATTAGGAAAGAAAGCTTGGAAATTAGCACTCTTAGAGTCCCAAAGCAATCTTATCATGTAAAAGTGAAAAACAAAAAATATTTCCTGCAGAGAAAAAGGATTTAGCAGGACTTCCTTTCAGGATAAGATGAGATTTGGCTGTTCATTGCTAATATTGGCTAACTTGATTATTGAATAAGCTACAAGATTTCCCCAAACACTACTTAGAAATGTTGGAAGAAATATCCTTCTGAATTCAGTTCCAAGTGGGCGAAAAGACACCGGTTTCATGGAAGTTGCTTGGAAAGAAGGTTTATTGATGAACAGGATCACATGGCTTGAGATGCTGATCAAAAAAGGGAAGAAATGCTAAGAGTCCCTGGGTTTTATGCCCTCTCTTGGCTTTTGAATTGGAGTTTGTATTCTTTTATTTTTTAAGTTTTTTTATTTTTTTCATTTTCATAACACATCATCACATGTATGCTATTACATAGCCAACATCATATTGTATTATTAAATGTTTACATCAATTCATCTTACCATCAACTCCCAAAAACAATTATTCTGCTCTCCATACACCATATTTGTCCCTTATCCATCACTTTCTTCTCCCTCTTTCCTCCCCCTCCCTACCTCCTTTCTTCCCTCTGTCATCCTCCTCTCGCTACTTCCCCTTCCTCTCTCCTTCCCCTCTCTCCCCTTTCCACTCCTCCTTTCTCTTCTCCTTTTCCCCCCCAATCTCTCTCCTATCCCTCTTTTCTTCCCTTACTTCTCTACTTCCCACTTTTCATCTCATTTACTTGGTGTATTTCAGCTTCTGAGCAAGCTCCATTTTATGTTGATGGTATTTATAATTCCTTTTCAATATACATATTTAATTTTAACATGAGTTCTCCTCCTTTTTTAAAAAATAGAATAAAAAAGTATACATATGTAGTCATTGTACTTTTAAAACTCTCCCTCACTCCCAGCCTAACTTTGGCCGAGATGTAGACCTGGCTACAATTCCCAGCTATTCTCATCATTTATATAGTTATACATCCTTACATGCCCCCAGTTAGTGATTCTGTCTTTAAATCTCAATAGTTTCTCATTGTAGGAGTATTTCATGTTCCCTCTCCATTTTCCATATCTTAGATTAAATTACCCTTAGTTGCCTATAAATGGCAATCTTCACTGTTCAATGTTTATTGCAATTCCCTTAGTCTATTATATAGAATAACAGCGGTAAACATCTCACTTTGTTCATCATCTTAAGAATTCTATATACTGTATTTCCATGTTTCATATATTTTAACCCATGCTTAGTTGTCCTTCTGTTATCATATTCAGTCAATTCACAACTCAGTTTAATTATCATGTATAAAACTGAATCACAAACCTCTGCTTTACATCCTCCCCATATCAATATCATATTTATCCATATTCCATATGTTTTAACCTTTATTTAGCTATCTTTCCATTATGATATTCAGCCAGTTAGCAACTCCATTTTATTGTCATATTTAAGAATAAAGCCCTTATCTTAGCTTTATACTGTATTTTCCCATATAACAGTTTCTAGTTGTCTAGTTGTTCTAGTTGTTGTTTTTCCTAGTAAGTCTTTTGTCCCACTTCTCTGTTCCCATCTTCTCCCTTTCTTTGTTTTGACACATCCACTCTCTTCAATTTTCCCCAGGCCACCATCAAAAGGATATTTTATATTTTTGTTGGGGCATAATCTCCTACTTCAATTTTCCTTATGCCACTAACAACCTCCAAAACCTCTTTTGTCTGCTTTTTATTTCCTTTTGTTGGGACACCTCCTCTTTTTACAATGTTCCCTATACCACTGCCAAGACCAATGGAGTTTTTTGTCTTCTTTTTATTTCCCTCCATTTCTACCCCTTCATTGTCGTGCCCCCTTTCTTCTTTGAATTCTTCTTTAGATATCTGCTTCTCTGGGTTCAGAATACTATTTAGGCTTGATTTTAATTATTTATGCATATATATATTTATAATTTGACATAGTTCTTCAAATTCCCAGTTTTTCATGTATGCTATCCTGAGTCCCAAGCTTGGTTGAGCCTTGCTGGTTGATGATATAATGAAAGGGCTTTGGGATTCCTATTATGGCCTGAAGGAGATAGATCTTTGTTATGTAGAATAGACTGGCTCAGGCTTTAATGGCCCATTGACAAAGATGGGGGGATGAGTTTCTGACTCACTTTTACTTCTTTAATATTTCCTAAAATATCTCATTTTCCTAGGAGAGGGGTGGGTGCTAACTTCCTACAGAAGTAAGAATTAGCAAGGAGAAAGAAAAATGTTTGGATAACTTTTAAATCCGGTCCAGGTGAAAACTTCTTAAATTCATTACCCATTATGACTATCCATTATTATCTATTTCAGACACAACTTTTTTTAAAAAAAACCAACCTAGCTCCAGATACATAACTTTTGTACTAATCATTTATATTTATCAGAATGTATTTTTATGCTATAAAAATAAGCAAAGACCTTTTTGCAATATAAATATCATAAATGATGCTCATCTTTGTGACAGCATCTGGATAATGTTCAGTGGATTTTTTTTTCTTTTACATTTCCTAAGTAAGACATTTTTTAAAAAAAGAAACTTCTATTCTTAGCATGAAAGTTTTGTTAGTATTCCTTCTTTTGAAACCTGCTGTACTTACCATATTTTTTGGAGTATAAGACACACTTTTTTCCCTCAAAAAGAGGCTGAAAATCTGGGTGCATCTTATACACTGAATACAGCATTTTTATGCCTTCAGAAACCCTGCCCCCTTCACCAAATGGCCGTGCATAGCCCTTAGGAGGCTTTCAGAGCACTCGTTAGGGGCTGGGGAGGGCAGAAGAGTGAACAATGGGCCATTTTTGCTCAATTTTGCCCCCCCCCCTGCCCCAAGGAGCACTCCTAAAAGCTACGTGTACCATTTTTTTGGGGGGGGGGACGGGCCCGTTTTTATGAAAAAATGGGCCATTTTTTGCTTGTTTTTAACCCTCCCCCTGAGGTTAAAGGCTATTCAGCCAGTTTTTTTGGGGGGGGAAGGCCCTTTTTGCGAAAAACAGTCTGTTTGGGGAGGCCTGCAGAGTGCAAAACCTTTTTTTCTTAATTTGCCTCTTCAAAATCTTAGTGCGTCTTATACTCCGAAAAATACAGTCTATTATTCTTGATCATGGGGATAGGAATGCTAACAGACTTCATTAGATTCTCATGTGTATCCTACTACAAAATTTGTCAAGGGTGGAATTCTCATATATGTCTCAAGCACAAGAATCAGGATTTCAGGCAGTTCAAATGAATATATAGGTTTACAAGCAGGATACCTGTGCTTCGCAACAAAACTAAGTGATTGGGCTATGCAGGAGAAATTCAGTTCACAATCTGTTGGCTCAGTGATGGTCGGTGATTGAAATACATAGGGATTATATCTTCTGCCACCTTGAGTTTGGAAACAGTTCCATAGGTGGAAGCAGTGGTGGGGTCGCTACCAGTACGTTGCTCATGGGCCGCACTTCTTGTTCATGCACACGTGTTGCGCATGCATGTGCAATCCACAGCCCCTGCAACACCCAGCTGCTTGTTGGGGCCTGCGTAGGTGCCGCATGCTGTGAGTGCATGCACAATTGACTGGTTGCTTTAAAAACAGGTATAGAATGTGGGACGGCTGGTGGGTCAAACGAGCCACCATACCGGTATGTTGTCAGCTGCTCCCAGCTACTACTGGTACAGCCATACAATACCGGGCTGGATGGAACCCACTACTGGGTGGAAGATGTGGTCATATTGGTGAGGTGCTGACATTTAGTACTGTAAGGAGCCGCAGTCACCCGAATCTACTAGAGAATCTTTTCTTTTTGCTCTATTTATCTTTAAAGCCGCAGACGAGAGTATCGCCCTGTGAGGGCCGCTTACTTTTCTCTTATGCTGGTTACTTCAATAAGCAAAAGGAGGAAGAAATAATACCTCATCCCATACCTTTTTTTAACCTTCCACATCAGTTGACAAACTTCAGATTGGCTGGAGACCACACAAGTTTTTTTTCCAGAACTCAGAATCACAGTAGATAAGTCCCTCAGGGCAATGAAGAGATTGGGAGAAGGGCTTGGAGGAAATTTAAAGAGTTTAGGGAGTTTATTATTTTTGACTGTGCCAAGTCAATTTTATAAGGTTTTGTTTGGATGACAATGACTATGATGATGATGATGATGATGATGATGATGATGATGATGATGATGATGTTTGTTAGGTAAGCTCCCTGATGGGAAAGTGAGTATGTTCAGCAAAGCATTGTGAGTAGTTGTGTTGGAGAACACACAAACCAGCATACAGAGACACTGCAGTTTAAATAGGCTTTTACTTTCATGGAAATAGAGGTATCAGAATCCATCAAACAGTCCAAGTCACGTACGGATAAGACAGCCGGTCATCAATGTCTTTCAGTTAATATAATCCAAATAACATAGTCCATAATCATACAATCAGTTCAGTACACAAAGTTTGCCGGCAGTTGCAAAACTTACAATAGCTCACGGCACTTTCAGATCAGCCCAGCATCTAACAGAGAGAGAGAGCTAACAGTCATTCTGGCTCCCTCTTATGGCCGGTTGAGGAAAACAGCAACCAATCACATTTTACAGTATGCTTTAAAGAAACAGGTACAACATTGTTACATGATTTATATATTGCCAACCCAAACCGTTAGAATTGTATTCCTAACATGATGATGATGATATCCATTCAGACATGCCCACTCTTGGTGATTCTATGGGTCAGGTTCTCGCCACATCTTCCAATCTTGCATATTTCTTTGAGTTGTTCTATGTCTGGGATGGCGAACCTATGCCATGCACGCCACAGGTGGCAAGCAGAGCCCTCTCTCTGGGCATGTGAGCCATTGTCCCAGCTCAGTTCGTTGTGCATGTGCGTGCTGCTCCTGCTGGCCAGCTGATGTCTGGGTCTCTGTCACACATGCGCAAGGGGTGAGGCACATGTGGCAGACACATGTGCATGCACAGGACTTGGACTTGGACTTAATCTTCGTAAATGTCAACGTCCATAAGGTAGTGACCGTTGCATTGTGAAGGCCAGGGGCAGGACGTCACGGATTACAGCACGCCATTGATTCCAATTTAGGGCGGCTTGTTGGGCATCGGTTATCGAGAAATGGAGTGGTTGAAGATCGTGAGCCACTTGGGATATACACGTTTTCTTTGGGGCATTTCGTGCAATTTTCCACCCATCCGGTCGCAGCGAGTTAATCGATCGGTAAGGTAATCGGCTATTGTCCATACGGCAAACGTGTCCAAAACCATCTAAGTCGTTGTCTTCTTAGGTAAAGTTCGATTGTAGTTTGGTTTTTACACAGCTGCAATACCGTTTCGTTTTTCCATCGGTCCCGTAGAGTTATGTGCAGAATGTTGCGCAGGCATCTTAGCTGGAATCGTTCTAATAGGTTCAGGTCGCTTTTAAGTAAAGTCCACGATTCCGAGCCGTACAGTAAGATTGTGCAGATGGAAGCATTAAATATCCTCATGTACAGGAGGCAGGTCCCACATGGGGTCACACATGCATGTGCATGGGGTCACATGTGCATACATGTGGCAGGGTACATGCAGGAGTTGTGCATGCACATTGCATTATGGTGTGTGGGGGTGTGCACGCACGTGCTTTCAGCCCTCGGCACAAAACAATTAGTCATCACTGTTCCAATCTCTGGCTGTTATCAGCTTTGATGGTGTCCAGCCTCTGTGTTCCATTATATAGTTTCCATACACTTCCTTCTTCAGAAAGGGAAAACCCAAACCACCAACCTGTTTCCACGGTAGGAGTCAGAGAGGGCTATAAGGATTGAGGTGGGAGGAGAGAGTTTAGATCTCAGGTTGCCCACCTGTATTGAACGTGTCTATCTGGTTATTTCATCTTCTTGACACATTGGCCGAAGGAAAGGATGCAACAGGGGAAAACTCCTGTCAGTTTTTGTTTCGCACACTATCAGGCAGACAGTGGCACAAATGTTGTGCAAGGAATCCTGTAAAATGACATCTGATGTACGTGAACATGATAGCTGAGCTGCCCACACACCTCTCTCTCTCACACTCTCTCAATTAATGAAGCACTTCTTTGCACAGTTTAGGTGTCAAGGACCCTCTTTGTGCTACAAGATGAAGATGAAATCTCCAACTGTTCGAACTTTATGACTATTCATTTGTCTTTCATCAGCATCTGGCAGGTGGCTGAGTGACTTGTCATCCTTTCGGAATCTCTGAAGCAAAACTGCTTCCTTCTTCTCTTTCCTCTTTCAAAGTCTTCCTTGCTGAGATGAAGCCAAATGATTTTGCCTTCAGCAGTTCCAGACGCCGGATGTATTGTTTTTCTTCAATTTGAAGAAAATAAAATAAAATATTAATAATAGAAACGCTTGATTTGCACACAACATATATATTGTGGGTGTGTGTGTTGGAATCTGTCAACCTATCTATAGCCCTTAGTCTCCCTATTTAGAAGCTCATTAGTGTTTGAATTCATACAGGGAAAAAATTAAGGTCAGAAGCCACAAATCCTGAAATTTCAGACTTGACGATGCTAATAATTGGCTCCTTGAGTTAACAGCAAGAGCTTATGCTAAGATGTTGATGAATGTGAATTGGCTTTAAGCAAAGCAAGAACAAAAAACAGACAGGCGGAGTTTCATAAAACAGAGAAAACCAGCTCTTAGAGCAGATCTGGGAAATTAATGTGTCGTAGCCCAGCTCAAAATCAGCAGTGATGAGGTTCCCCCCCACCAGCACGCAGCTTTGCAGGCAAAGAAAAGGCATTTCTCCACCTTTCTGACAACCAAGTGTGTTGCTGGTGGGCTTGTTTTCTCTCATTATGAAGTCGCCATTTCCATCACCTCGACTAGTTTCCAATATATTGATGTACAATTCTAAAGAATGTAAACATCTGTGGTTTTAAAAATATGACTGTGAAGTTAACTCATGACCACATCCTATTTATTGAATAAAACAAACATGTAAATAACCAGAATGTTCTGTAAGCAATGGTTATGGAGATTCTTAGACATCCAGATCATGACTTCCCCAAAGGTGATTTTTGAACAGGTGACTGGACTTCCTTCATTTTTGCTTAAGACATTTCGCTTCTCATCCAAGAAGCTTCTTCAGTTCACTTCTGGAACTGAAGAAGCTTCTTCGATGAGAAGCAAAATGTCTTCAGGAGAAACAAAGGAAGTCCAGTTGCCTCTTCTAAAAGCATCTTTTGGGACTATTCTGAGCAATCTAGTGATGCTGAATTGACTATATTCAAAACTGATTTGACTAAAGACTGGATTGACTAAATTGAATTATATTACAGTGAACTGACTATATTCAAAATGAGAGATGCAGAGGCTCGGTGGCTCAAACACTGAGCTTGTCGATCAGAAAGGTCAGCAGTTCGGCGGTTCAAATCCCTAGTGTTGCATAATGGAGTGAGCTCCTGTTAATTGTCCCAGCTTCTGCAGTTTAGCATTCAAAAATGCAGAAAAATAGGAACCACCTTTAATTGGAAGGTAACAGCGCTCCGTGCGCCTTCAGTGTTTAGTCATGCCAGCCATATGACCACGGAGACATTTTCGGACAGTGGCTGGCTCTTCGGCTTTGAAACAGAGATGGGCACCGCCTAGAGTCCAGGAACGACTAGCACATATATGCGAAGGGAACCTTTAGCTTTAAAGTTTCCATATCTGGACTGCCAAAATCAAGAAGTTCTCTAGATGGCAATCATTTTTGTGACCTTTGAGAGTTTTGCACCCATTGTGGTAGTCTTTGCAATGCCAGCCATTGTCGATAACCTTTCGCACCTCTTCATGCTACTACGATTATTCTGGGTTCATATATTAAAGCAAACTAAATCTGGATTTCACAGAATACACCAAGTCACAATAAAAAAAAAAACCTAATCAAGGTTAACATGCTGTGTGAATGCAGCTCCTGTGTCTTAACTGAGTTAGCATCATCTGTATTGAGCTAATCTGCAAATCATTTATTCTTCAGAGTGAACAAGAGTGAACAAGCAATTGCTGTGATGTATTCCCAACAGTTATTTTAAAAGAGCTTATTTCCATATTTCAATATAACAATCACATTGGGTTACAATTCAGCCCAACAGACCTTTTTTCCCCCTTTTTCCCAATCAAGAAACGTCCTAGTAGGAAAAAACACTATTAATACACGGCTTTCCTGTTAACGCAATCCTTAGAAGTTCACACGCATTTGATATTTACACAAATTATCAAATGCCAAACTGGGCAAATCCTAATTCATCACACTGTTTTCGCTGCTGTGCTCCATAACACGACCGATAAAGATTGACAATGTTTGCATTCCCCATCTTCTTCCCTTCTCATTTGCAACATCAGACTGGCTTTCGGGGAAGGAAAGAAAGAAAGAATGAGGTGGGATGGTTGCAATGACATTTTGACAGGGGGAAAAATTCACAAAAGGAAGAAAAGGTTGAACACACTTTGAAAAGAGCGGTGCACCAAGGAACCACCTGACCTTTCCTTTCCATTCCAAGATGCTGCCAATGTAATCAAAAGCCACCTCCCGAAAGGAAGACTTTGTAAAATATGGAGACAGGCGCCAGAACAAAAGCTGGCTAGGCACTTCAGAAAAGCTATTGATCAGTCCTGGTGACATTTTCATGATGACTTGCCCATGGAAAAACACATTCCAGGAGATAATTAGGTAGGCTGTGCCATCCTGACCATTTAATTTTTTTTCTTTTCCCAAGTGCATCACTCTCCAAAAAAATAAAAATAAAAAATGATTTAGTAATGCTTGTTCTTTCCCACTTCAAACGCTCCAATCCATCATTCATTTTATTAACCTGAGGCTCCCCAACTTTTCTGGCTAGCTGGGCATAGGTTCAGCATTGATATCATGCCAAAGATGTTCTTTTTAAGGAAAATATCTCTCCTTACATAAATGCAAGGCTTCTTTGCAGATCATCCTTTATTTATTGTATTTATTGTATTATTGTCCTACTAGGAGCCATGGTGGGCCAGTGTTTAGATTGAATATTGAAGGTTTTACATATAAGGCATGTGGTGACTCAGGGGCTAAGACACTGAGCTTGTCGATCAGAAAGATCGGCAGCTCGGCGGTTCGAATCCTAGTGCCGCGTAATGGAGTAAGCTCCCGTTACTTGTCCCAGCTTCTGCCCACCTAGCAGTGTGAAAGGACGTAAAAATGCAAGTAGAAAAATAGGAACCACCTTTGATGGGAAGGTAACAGTGTTTCATGTGCCTTCGGCATTGAATCATGCTGGCCACATGACCACAGAGATGTCTTTGGACAGCGAACTAGGCCAAACCAGAAGCAACCCACCTCTGGGACCCACAGAGCAGGCTTGGGTGCCACATCTGGCACGTGTGCCATAGGTTCACCATCACAGGTCTATGGTTTTTTTGTAACCCTCTTATTGTTCCAGGGAACAGAACCTGAGAACCTGAATGAGGATTGGTTTTTGGTCTTGCATTGTGTAGGAACTCAATAGGTTTTTTCCCCGCCCTTAACAGAGCTTGTGAATCATCTCAAGGTCATTTTCTCTGAAGATGGGAAATCTGCCTTCCCTTCTTCCCTTCCTACATTTTTCTCAGAAATATATTCACCAGCAGACTGAACCACCTACTAATTACATTTTATCATAGCATATTCTTCCACTCTTGCTGATGTGATTTGTTTGTAATTTAGTGTATTGTTTGAGTATAGAACCCTGGGTTAATTTGATAAAGTAGGGTTCCATTTGCTAACTATATACTGTTACATTAATTACTTGGGAGGACTGAGTGGTAGTTTGGTGTAAATGTTGTCAAGCTAAAAGTCTGCCGGGAGAACAAGCTTTGGTTGCTTCAACTGAGTTCTTCTTACTGGAAGTGAATCATCTGTCAACATCTGGTAGATTATGGCTAATGTTGAGGGTGTATCTTCCATTATTTCCCATATTTTTCCTCTAATATATTTAAGTAAAGGTCCCCTCGCACATATGTGCTAGTCGTTCTCACTCTAAGGGGCGGTCCTCAACATCGTTTCAAAGCTGAAGAGCCAGCGCTGTCTGGAGATGTCTCTGTGGTCATGTGACTGGCATGACTCAACACTGAAGGCGCATGGAATGCTGTTACCTTCCCACCAAAGGTGGTTCCTATTTTTCTACTTGCATGTTTACATGCTTTTGAACTGCTAGGTTGGCAGAGAGCTGGGACAAGTAACAGGAGCTCACTCTGTAACCCGGCACTAGGGATTTGAATTGCCGAACTGCAGCCTTTCTGATCGACAAGCTCAGCATCTTAGCCACTGAGCCACTGCATCCCTTATATATTTACATTGCACCAAAAAGCACAAACTAATGCAACATATCATACTTTCACCTGGTCCTCTTATCTATTATTTTATTGAATGGAGTGGGATCTCTGTAGCCATGTTCAGCCATTCCAAAACACTGCAATTCATACAGATTGCTTAAACAGACAATATGGCCATTAAATTGAATTGAATTTAATTGAATGTTATTTGGCCAAGGATGATTAGACACACAAGGAAGTTGTCCCATGAATTTTCTCCACTGTATCTTTTTACAAGAGATATCGGTGAAAGGTTAAATGATGATTTATCTCACCTTATGTATGTTTTCCTTAGGACACTGCAAAGTAGTTGATATAGGATAGCATAAGTATGCACAATGTATTTTTGGCAGACTTAACTAAGTTTGTAGACAAGCAGCCCTTGACTTACAACAGTTCATTAATGATCTTCTGAAGTTACAAGGGCACTGAAAAAAGTAGGCATATGACTGTTTTTCACACTTACGACTGTCAGGGTTCCCAATAGCATCCAAAATTAAATCAGGGTCCAAGACAAGTTCCAATTTATTAGAGAGCTATGTTGGCACATCTGGAAAACCCAAATCTGAAAGCTTCCTGGTTTTCCCCACCCAGTTGAAAGTTCAGGATTTTGCCCCCACAGCCACAAGTCCAAACCCAATGGTCCAATTTCCCATTGCCATGCTGAAAGTTCCGCCCATCCAGTTCCGGTCAGGTGCAGAGGTGCAGAGACAAAGGATGACCTTGGCTTTCTAGAAAGAATTTTATTATGGCTACATATCATCTAACTCCGTACAATCCCCCCTCCCATTTTCCCACAATAGAAAATGCATAGTAGAATAATAGAAAGTGTGGCAGGCCAGAGATCCAAAAGAAAAGATCCAAACAAACTGTTTCAGCAACCCTTAGGACCATGTGGTCAAATTCAGGGCTACTCCCTGATGTTTCGGACAATTGCAGTGTCCTGGGGTCACATGCAATGGTGGGAAACCTGCCAGTTTAACTGCTGGTTCGGTTGATTGCATGCTTCGCATTTCTTTTGGGGGAGTTACACAGCTGAGGCATAGCAATCCACTCTGCATGCAAATCATCTGAAAAGATATAGGTAGGAAAATAGCGTGGGGCGGGTGGGCCCATCTAATCACGAGCGAACCGGTCGCTCCCAGCTGATAGTTGGAACTATCAGTTTGCCCGATCCAGACCGAACTGGGTTGAATCCCACCTCCTGGTCACTTGATCCCCTTCTATGACCTTGTTACTATGCTACTAACTTAATAACTGCAGTGATTCACTTGAGAAATGTGCGAGCCAAGGTGGCGCAGTGGTTAAATGCAGCACTGCAGGCTACTGCTAGATCAGCAGTTCAGCGGTTCATAATCTCACCGGCTCAGGGTTGACTCAGCCTTCCATCCTTCCGAGGTGGGTAAAATGAGGACCCAGATTGTTGGGGGCAATATGCTGACTCTCTGTAAACCGCTTAGAGAGGGCTGAAAGCCTATGAAGCGGTATATAAGTCTACTGCTATTGCTATTGCAAGAAAAGTTGTAAAATGGGGCAAGGCTCCCTCGTTTCTCATTTAGCAACCTACATTTTTGGGCTGAATTGTGGTCCTAGGTCAAAGACTACTGTATTTGACTACTAGGAATTTCTCTGGTCTGGATTGAAAAAACAAAACAATACAATTATTTTCTTAGCTGCATTTGTCCAACAGTTAATCATGGTGGGTGAAAAGTTAGCATTGCATCTGTGCAACATCCTATGTACAATAGTTTTAATACTGTGTATCTTTGCATGTAAGGGAGATTTAAAATGTTTACAATCGGTTCTGAGGGCTTGGCTTGGTTGGCATGGCATGGCTTGGTGGGTGTGACATGATGGGCGTGGCAGTGGGAAGGATACTGCAAAATCCCCATTTCCTCCTGATCAGCTGGGACTCAGGAGGCATGGAATAGATGGGGCAGGGCCAGCCAGAGGGTGATATTTACTGGTTCTCCAAACTACTTAAAATTTCCTCTACCGGTTCTCCAGAACTGGTCAAAACTGCTGAATGCCAACTCTCATGTAACTCTTAGAATGTTTGGTAAATTAGGCTGATTAGTTAATGATTTAAGTATTGTGTGAATCCAACCAGGGAGTAAATTCCATGCATCAGGTGTGTTGTGCAATATTTCTATTGTGAACTGTAAACCCTTGATTTATCAGATCTCAGTGAGGTATATTTTGCATGTTGCAGACTAAATTACATTGTGGTTTACTTCCTTTGCATTATTATATCATGACATCATCCTGTGAATGAGAATATCATTTGTGTCAATATCTCTCGACTGAAGTAAATCTCCACAATTTACAACCTTCTGTTTCCATGGCTTTCCTGAGCAACAGATACTTTTTCATCCCAATAATTTTTTAAAGCAGATTTTCACAGTGAGATATTTAGTGTCTGATATACCCCAAGACTCCAGTTGCAATCAGAAGGCAAGTACCAGTCTTAAATTATAATCTAATGTCTAGGGATGTAAAGGAGATCTCTAAAACATTGTGATAAACATTAAAAAAAAATTTCTAGTGAGAAAAAAGGTCAAAAACAAATTGTGGAAATAGTCACAATCCTGGGAGTTTAAGGGAGGAGGTGACTCTTTAGTATATCTTCTCATAGGAGAGTTTTGCGAAGCAACCATTTTGAGAGCGCCCATGACATACTCTTAAAAACCAATGGCTTACTAATCCCAACTAATTGTGACTTTTTCATCAAACCAGTTTGGTCTAATGGTTTAAAGTAAAGGTAAAGGTTCCCCTTGCACATACATATATGCTAATCATTCCTAACTCTAGGGAATGGTGCCCATCTCTGTTTCAAAGCCGAAGAGCCAGCGCTGTCCGAAGACGTCTCCGTGGTCATGTGGCCAGCATGACTAAACATAAAGATGCACGAAACGCTGTTACCTTCCCACCAAAGGGGGTCCCTATTTTTCTACTTGCATTTTTACCTGGCGGTTTTTTCGAACTGGTAGGTCGGCAGAAGCTGGGACAAGTAATGAGAGTTCAGTCCGTTACACAGCACTAGGGATTCAAACTGCTGATTGCCGACCTTCTGATCGACAAGTGGCTCAGTGTTTGAGCCATTGAGCCACTGCATCCCTCATTTTGAATATAGTCAGTTCAATGTAATATAATTCAATATAGTCAATCCAGTCTTTAGTCAAATCAGTTTTGAATATAGTCAATTCAGCACAGGGGTGGGTTTCAACCGGTTCGCGGCGGTCCCCGTGACCGGTTGGTCAGCGAATCCAAAGTAAGTAACTTCCGAGAACGGTGAAGGGCTCTTTACCCGGTTTTGATGAGTTCTGCGCTTCCACGCATGCGCAGGACGCATACACTGCCTGTGCGATCCTCCAGGAGCAGCTGGAGCATCGCACAGACACTAGTACGCATGCGTGCATTGCGCACGTGCACGAGGACGCCGCCAGCCCCGTTCCAACCGAACCGGTTGGAACAGGGCGAGAAACCCACCCTGATTCAGCATCCTAGATTGCTCAGAATAATCCAAAGTATGCTTTTTGAAGAGGCAACTGGACTATCTTTTTTCTCCTTGAAGACATTTCGCTTCTCATCCAAGAATCTTCTTCAGTACTAGAAGTGATCCCTTTTAATGGTTAAGGCACTCTAAAAATTGAGAGACACCGAGTTGTAGTCTTGCCTTAGCCATGAAAGCTGACTGGGTGACTTTGGGCCAATCCCCAGGAGATGGCGAGTTCTAGTTCTGCTTTAAGCTTGAAAATCAACTTCTGAGTTTGGGACAGTCATTCTCTCTCAACCCAACTCACCTTACAGAATGGTTGTGTGGGGAAAATAGGAGGAGGAAGACATGTTGGATATGCTCACCGTCTTGAGTTATTTGTAAAAAAAAAGTTTCGTTTCATTTGTTGAACAAAGCCTTCATGCATGCAACTTAACTATTGGACAGCTAACAATAAGACTGCTACAATGCCTACCACATTAAATTGTAAAAAGGCATGTCACTGCCTCTAAAATTATTTTTCTACTTATCTCTCCCTTATCAACTCTCACCTATTTTCCCCATCTTCTGTTTCTCTCCCACATAATCATGTTCTTTCTAGTTTTTAAAGTTAACAGTTAAGTCGTATGAGGCTGTTCAGGGCTGCACTCTAAAATGCATAATGTTCAATTATAGATTTTTATAATTCCAACACAGAACAGCTGTGGGAAACTTAAGTATCAAAGGACGGGAAAAGTTTTAGCTCTGTTGGAATTGACTGGAAATAATGTCAGCTCTGGCATTTTCTGAAACAAGAAATGATATAAGTCTTGTGTTTCCCCAGAGAAGTTTGCTTGCTCTGCAATTTTTTTTATAGCTACTTTGGTTTCTTTTTTCTTGTTGTCTTCAAATTTTACTTTTGGCAGTGGTATTTGTGGGGAAGTGTTTCAAAGAAACGGAGAACATTCACACATTGATAGAAGGTTGCAATCAAGAACCTAACTGCAGGGGTGGGCTGCTGGGGGTTCACAGGAGTTCAGGAGAACCTCTAGCTAAAATTCTGTGCAGTTCGGAGAACCCCCCCCCCCAAAAATCCCACTTCTGCTGGCCCTGCCACCACTCCCCTCCCAGGAGTCCTCACGCAGCCCATTTTGGAAGCAGGTAAGTGCAGGGCACACATGGAGGTTTGGTGAGGGTGAAAAATGGGCCTACTTGAAGTTCGGGAAGGGTGTAAATGGGCCCCTTTGTGGCCTCCAAATAGTTTCCGGAGCCTGGGGAGGCTGTTTTCGCCCTCCCTGAGGCTCAAAGAATGCCTCCAGAGCCCGGGAAGGACAAAAATACCCCCATTGTGGTACAGGAGGCCAAGTAGGCCACACCCACCATGGCCATGCCCAGCCAGCAACTGTGCAGAGAACCCCTTGCTAAAGCTTTTGAAGCCCACCCCTGAACCTAAGTTCATGGAATCAACAAAAATTCAATCCTTGCGCTCAGCTTCTCTGCAGTTGGAAATCCTGCTCCTTAGAAAACATTTTGTGCATCCATCCATACAACTGGGCCAATGAGATATCAAACTTATTCACTTTTTAATAGCTGCTGCAACAATTTCCCTCTCTCCCTCATCCTTGTTGTGACATATCTGAATATCATTGATACATAAGTTAGGACTTAGTATCTTTCCTTCTGCTTAGTCACTATGGCTTATAAAACATGATTTACAATTCATCAAATTATAATACCCATTATTTATTATTTATTGAAAAAAATATGGCTGGAAAAGGATAAATTCATGAACTATGGGTGAAATGCTACCGGTTCAGTCCGGTTTGCCAGAACCGGTAGTAAAAAATGCTTTTAAAAAGTTTTTTTTAAGTTCCGATGATCAGCTGTGTGACAATCAGCTGTGCCCTGCAATTGTTGGAACTTTTTTTAGTTTTTAAGCATTTTTTAACTACTGGTTCACCCAAACTAGTAAAAAAATGCTTTTAAAAAGTTCTTTTTAAAGTTCCGATGATCAGCTGTGTGACAATCAGCTGTGTGAAGCTAAATTGTGCGGCACAGTTGTTCCCCTCTCACTGTTATACTTACCTTGGCAGACTCAGAAAAGGTTTCTTAGCGCCTGCAGTGGGCATGCGCACACCGAGCAAACTGGTAGCAGACTTCAGTGTCAGGGTTCCAAATAGCATCCAAGAATCCAAAGCAAAGTGTTGCTCAAAGTTCCAGTTTATTAAGAGAGCCATGTTGGCACAGCTGGGAAAACCCAAATCTGAAAGCTTCCCAGTTTTCCCCACCCAGTTGAAAATTCAAGATCTTACCTCCACACCCACAAGTCCATCACATGGTCCAATCTCCCACTGCCATGGTAGAAGTTCCACCCATCCAGTTCTGGTCAGGTGCAGAGATGCAGAGACAAAGGATGACCTTGGTTTTCTAGAAAGAATTTTGTTATGGCTACATATAATCTAACTCCATAAAATCCCCCCCTCCTATTTTCCTTCAATAGAAAATGCACAGTAGAATAATAGAAAGTGTGGCTGGCCAAAGACCCAAAAGAAAAGATGGCTGCAGGCCTGACATTCAGAGCATTTCACCCCTGCCATGAATGCCTTGTTAAGCCAGGTTACTGTTTGTATACAGTGACATGTTACAAGTCTTATTCTGAATACAGTTCTGACCTTTTGTTTAACAAATGTTCCATTGGATACAACCACCTGATTAGTACTTGAATGGAAGACTACCAACACTTCCATGGTTGCAGATTAAACTTGAAAGTTGGGGGGGAAAAACCATTCTAGAAGAAGATGATAAGAAACATTTCCATATTGCTTCTTGTAAATGGGCAAGAATTAGACTCACCCAAGGGAGTTCTTACTTTTTTAAAATTCTCATAGAACTCATACTCATGGGACCCTATAGTACTGCATTGTTAAAAGCTTTCCCCCATTGAGGTTAAAATGATGGTATAATACTGACTCTGTTGTGGTGCCTACTCTATGAAATAGCCTCCCCCCTCTCCCTGACTTCCAGAAGGCTCTGGCTTTCTTGGACTTCTGGATGGCTGTGAAGACTTGCTATTTTCACAGGTCTTTGGCTGGGATAAAAGATAAGCCAAGGGAGGTATGATTTGTGTGAATTAATAATTCTATGGTGCCTTAGTTGTTTCTTTTCTTTTTTTAATTTTAGGTTGTTAGTGTGGGGGATTGTGTAGTTCTTAGCTGCCCAGAATTTGCATGTTTAGATGGGCAGTCACATTTTTTTAAATAAATTAATTCACCATAACAGAATAATAGATTTGGAAAGGACCTTGAAGGTCTTCTAATCCAATCCTCTGCACAAGCAGGAGAACCTATAATATTTTGGACAAATGGCTGTCCAAGTTCTTCTTCAGAACCTTCACTGACAGGGCACCTACAACATCTGGAGGCAAGCTGTTCCACTGATTAATTGTTCTCACTGTCAGGAAATTTCTCCTTAGTTCTAGGTTGTGTCTCTTCTTGATTAGTTTCCATCCATTGCTTCTTTTTCTTGCCTACAGCTTGACCCCCTTTTATTTGTGGCAGCCTCTTAGATATTGGAATATGGCTATCATATCACCCTTAGTCCTTCTTTTCTATAAACTAGACATACTCAATTCCTGCAACTGTTCTTCAAATGTTTTAGCTTCCAGTCCCGTAATCATCTTAGTTGCTGTTCTCTTCACTCTTTCTAGTGTCTCAACATCTTTTTTTAAATCTTGGCGACCAAAACTGGATGAAATATTCCAGGTGTGGTCTTATCAAGGCATTAAAAATTGGTACTAACATCTACTGGAAGTATAAAGAACTTTTTCCCATTTTGGTTGATCTGGGACCATAAATAAAATGAAAAAGGAAAGCCTCTCATTTGTAAGCTTTTAAAGTTTTCCTTCTCTTCTGTCTGTTCTCAAACCAGTGTAGGGTACCTTTAGGAAGGTATAGAATTGAATTGTCTAGTGTGTACATATAGAGAAAGGTTGGCAGTTCAGTGCTTTGAATCCCTAGCGTCGCGTAACGGAGTGAGCTCCCATTACTTCTCCCAGCTTCAGCCAACCTAGCAGTTTGAAAGCATGTAAAAATGCAAGTAGAAAAATAGCGACCACCTTTGGTGCACCTTCATTGTTTAGTCATGCTGGCCACATGATCACAGAGACATTTTCAGACAGCGCTGCTCTTCAGTTTAGAACTGGAGATTAGCATCGCCCACTAGAGTCGGGAATGACTAGCACATATGTGCGAGGGGAACCTCTACCTTTACCTATGTGTATACCTGTACATACATACATACCTATACTACATACATACTACATACATACATACATACATACATACCTGGCCCTACACTCTCCCATTTGGAAATACCCTATTTCTTAATTAAAGTGTTCTTCTCTCTTTCCTTTTGGCATACTCTCTAAGATATATAATCTGGACTCCCATCTTGTGTGACATACGCACTGCATGTGCATGATTCATTGACTCAAATTTTTTTAATGCATGATAGTTTCTCTCAAGGGAGATGATAAGAGAAGGAAGACTGAACATATTCTGATTTCCATTTTTCCGTAAATTCTTTGTCAACTTGGGAAAAGAATATCAAGAGTTGGTTTTTCTTTCTATCTTCCTGGTGCCTTTTCCCCCACTTGCAAGACTTCTCATTAAGCTTTTGTTGTTATCTGCAATAATGAAAATGGGACTGAGATTTTATAGGAATCATTTTCTAGATAGTATTTAGAGCCGAGGTGGCGCAGTTCGGCAGTTCAAATCTCACTGGCTCAAGGTTGACTCAGCCTTCCATCCTTCCGAGGTGGGTAAAATGAGGAGCCAGATTGTTGGGAGACAATAGGCTGACTCTGTAAACCACTTAGAGAGGGCTGTAAAAGCACTGTGAAGTGATATATACATCTAAGTGCTAGTGCTACTGGTATCTTGCCTTCGTGTAATTCAGTGCCGGCCAATAAAACTTCACCTGACACCGCGATTTGATGCCATTGTTGCGCAAAACCAAACTCCCTTATTCTATGTTCTCTATAACCTATTTAAAACAAATGTTTTTTCCAGGTTGACAAACAAAATCAAGGTTTTTTTACAATAGCGGCTTTGCAGATTAGAAGGTCTTTTACAAAGGCAAGATAATCTAGAAGTAAAATTGAACTATAAATGGAAAGCTGCTGCATAATGTTTAACAATATGTATCATGAACCAGGGACTTATTAATAGATTTCTTTATATGCAAATATAGATTGCATCTAGCGGTGAGATTCAAATTTTGTTAGTACTAGTTCTGTGGGCATGGCTTGGTGGGCGTGGCATGGCTTGGTGGACATGGCAGGGGAAGGATACTGTAAAATCTCCATTCCCTTCCCACTCCAGAAAGTTAGTGCAAAATCCCCATTCCTCTTGATCAGCTGGGACTGGGTGCAGAAAATAGATGGGAGCAGGACCAGCCAGAGGTGATGTTTACCGGTTCTCTGAACTACTCAAAATTTCCGCTACCGGTTCTCTGGAACTGGTCAGAACGTGCTGAATACCACCTCTGATTTCATCCTAGTAAGATACAAACTCTATTGACAAAAAACCCTTTGGGGTCATAGATGTTCCATATATTTCTTTAGATGTAGTCGCACTTCTCCTGAAGTAACAGGTTTGCAATTCAGTGTCTGGTCCTCTAGGTCAGGAGTGGGTGACTCTGAACACTTCACAACTTGCATGGATGGCTCAAGCATTCTGGAAGTTGAAGTCCACAGGTTGTAAAGTAGTTATGGGAGTTGAAAAGGTGATAAAGTCCATAGGAGTTGCCCACTCCTGTTCTTGGTACTGCTAGAGCAACAAGTGGAGAGGACAGCTTGGGACAACTTGGTCTAGTTTGTCATCTGGACCCATTGGCATTGGAAATCAACTTATTGTTGACATCACACTTAGATTACTGCTACTTGTTCTCCAAAGAGTTGCTCTTGAGGACAAATTAGGAGCTGCCATTGGTGCAGAAATGCAACCTCCCATCTTCTTCCAGCTTTGCTTCAAGTTAGCAAGAAAGCACTACCTTCCAGGAGTACATTTCCCTCCTCCTCCACTAATTTCCAGGCTCAATTCAGTTGCTAGTAGTTATCTATCAACAGTATGTGGATTGGGTTCATTGTTATCTTCAATGAGAGGTGGTATTCAGGCAGTTCACCCCAAACGAGTAGTGGAAATCACAGGTGGGCTCCCCACCAGTCCCAGCTCTATGCCATGCTATTTAGGCATGTTTTCAAGCAGAAGGCCAAGCACATGCATGGATGGGGCATGTGCAAGTGAAGTGAGCACAGTTGGGAACCAGAAGGGAAAGTAAGTTAATATCACCCCTGCTTCAAATCATATTCCCTCAGTAAAATCTGTCCCTCATATACAATCCAGTTGAGAGAGGATGCTGCAAGGATGCAGGAAGATGGAGGTGGTGGACATCATATTGTAAGTAGGTGACCCTCCATTCTATTCCCCTGTAGTTTTCTTTGTTAGGTCTTTTGAAGAAGATCCTTCACAGAGGACATAGACAGACATGAATGTATGGGTTATAGGTTGAAGTGTTGTTTTAAAATTTTATTGTTTTAATATTGCAATAATTTGAACATTGAAAGCCATTTAGAATAGGCAGTAGAAGTAGTCCTCGGTTTACAAAGGTTCCTTCAAATTTACAAGGGCACTGAAAAAGTGACATGGCCATTTTTCACACTTGCAACCATTGAAGCATCTGCATGGGCATGTGACCAAATTCAGGACTCATACTTATGACAGTTGCTGTGTCCCAAGGTCATAGGTTCCCCTTTTTGCGACATTTTGACAAGCAAAGTCGATGGGAAATCCAGATTCATTTAACAAACTATGTTACTAACTTAACAACTGCAATGGTTCATCTACTTTACTTTTGCAAGGAAGGTCATAAATGGGGCAAAATTCACTTAACAAATAACTTACTTAGCAATAGAGCTCAATTGCAGTCGTAAGATGAAGAATACCTGTATATAAATTACGGTAATAAGAAACAACCAACAGTAGGGCAATTAGACTGGACCTCAGTTCCTGATGGAAGAAAGGATCTGTATTCCCTCTTTTCCAAGTTCAAGCTCCCAATCTTTAAAAACAAAGGGAGAAAAGATCTACACACATGACGCTAATGCATTATCCGGGAGGTTTTTGTCATCCTTTACCACTGAGCCAACTGTGCAATTTTGTGTGGTAAGAAAGAGGAAGTAAACCTTTAGGCTGTTCTGAGTGGGGAAGAGTTAGCAACAATGGAAAAAGGGAGAAAGCCAGATAGTTATCTCTCTGAATTTTGTGAGTTATTCAGAAACTAGTGTACTCAATGCCACAAGGTGAAGAAAGTAATTAGTGTTTTGGATTGGAGAAAAAGTACTTCAGAAATGAGGTCTCAACTCAACCTAAGTTTTCCAGTGTTAATGGATTTAACCGTTAAGAGCCAAGGGTGGCGCAGTGGTTATAGTGCGTACTGCAAGCTACTTCTGCTGACTGCCAGCTGCCTGCAATTTGGCAGATCAAATGTCACCAGGCCCAAGGTTGGACCCATCCTTCCAAGGTGGGTAAAATGAGGACCCAGATTGTTGGGGACAATATGTTTATTCTGTAAACCTGCTTAGAGAGGACTGTAGACCGGTATATATGTCTATATAAGTGCTATTGCTTTTGCTATTGGAATTAATGACAAGTCAAAAGTCAGGAGGACAATTGATTGTAGATGAAATTTCCTATCAAAGATGGGAGGAGCCATGCACCATTTTTCTCCTTTGTTTTTTTAAATGAATTAATGATATTACTGAAACAAAGGAAATTAAACAATTAGAACCCAGAGGACATTGCTTCGTTATATCTACACACACATTCAAGATTTCTATGGGCCACTTATATAACTTACCCCAGTGGGACCATAATGGCAAAGGAGAAACAATTCAATTCTCACCAGCTCAAGGTTGACTCAGTCTTCCATCCAGCAGTGAGTTTCACATTTTGTTACCTTCGGTTCGCCCCTTGTATGCCCGCTTGCTTCACACACGCCTGCACGCTTTGCACATGCACATGCCCCTTCCATGCATGCACCTGGCCTTCTGCGCATGAGCTTTGCTCATGTGTGTGCCTTCTGCACATGTGGCCAGCCTCAAAAATGTGCCTAAGTAGAATGGCATAGAGCCAAGGTGGGTGGGCAGACTCACCTGCGATTTCCGCTACTGGTTTGGGCGAACCAGTCTGAACTGGCTGAATATCACCTCTGCTTCCATCCTTCCGAGGTGAGTAAAATGAGGACCCAGATTGTTGGGGGCAATATGCTGACTCTGTAAATCACTTAGAGAGAGCTGTAAAGCGGTATATAAATCTAAGTGCTACTGCTATTGTTAACCAGATCGAACCAATTGATCCAGATTGCCACCTAGAAATGCCGAATGGGTCTCAGCTTACTCCTTTGGTGGCATACACATTTCCTTCCAATTTTTTGACTTCTTATTCTGACAGCTGATTTCATTCAAATGTGTTTGATAAATGCCGAATGTAATTGTCTGTCAGAATGTAGGTGTGATTGATTAGAAGCTGATGAATGTATTGGTTCTTCACAGCAGATACTCAACACTTAATAGTTTAGAAGTGTGCAAAATTGGCAGTTTAATGAGAGGAGCTTTCACCTGAGCATTATCCCCTCCTCCTCAGTACGAGATACATTAAAGGACTGTAGATCATATTTGCATGATTTCTTTGCATGAAAATGAAATTAACTCAAATATAATAATGCTCTAGAGCAGTAGTTCTCAACCTGTGTGTCGGGACCCCTTGGGGGGTTGAACGGCCCTTTCACAGGGGTCGCCTAAGATCATCAGAAAACACATATTTTCAAAAAAAATACTGAAAACATAAAATAATTTTATGGTTTGGGGGTCACCACAATATGAGGAACTGTATTAAAAGGCTGTGGCATTAGGAAGGTTGAGACCCACTGCTTTAGAGCAACCTGAGAGTAACTTAAAAACCACAATTTATGCATAGTTAGTCTAGATATTTTAATTATTCTGACAACAAGTGATGTGGTATATAACACTTAGCAATAACACTTAGACTTATATGCCGCTTTCACATGCTGTACAGCAGTCATGAAATGTCATATTTTTTTTACTACCAGTTCTGGTGGGCGTGGCTTGGTAGGCATGGCAGAGGACGGATACTGCAAAATCCCCATATTTGCCGGTTCTCCAAACTACTCAAAATTTCCACTACAGTTTCTCCAGAACCTTTCAGGACCTGCTGATTTTACCCCTGCTTTACAGCCCTCTCTAAGTGATTGGAGAGTCAACATATTGCCCCCAACAATCTGGGTCCTCATTTTACCAACCTCAGAATGATGGAGGGCTGAGACAACCTGAGCCGGTCAGGATCGAACTGCCGGCAGTTGGCAGTCAGCAGAAGTAGACTGCATTCTAACCACTGTGCCACCATGTTTCTAAAGCACAATTCACCGATTATGCGAAGACATGATCACTGTTAAATAAAAGAAAGTACAGCACTAATAATTCCCTTCTGTTTCCACTCAGCATTTTTTCTCCCTCAATAAAATTGTGTGAGCATAACTCACTTGTATACACACACCTGCACACTATGCTGATGATCGCATTTGATGTCATTCTGTGTCACAAATACATTTATATAATCTCCCTCGGTTCCTTAATATGGCAAAATGACTTCCTGCTTCTCGCATATTGAAATTGGTCTATAGACGAATTGGTGTCTATCTAGAATGTAAGAATGGGGCTTAGCTTCTGCGTTATTATTAAGACTTGAACACCATGGAGAGAATTAAGTCTCACAAATCCACCCGTTTCTGAAAGTTCTCATCTAATCAGGCTTTGAAAGGGGTTTTACTACCTGCAGTGAACCTGAACAGCCGGGACAAGTGAACTTCACTAAAGAGCAGTGAAAAAGATTTGTCCTTTCTTTTAGTAAAAAGTGGTTAACATAAGAACATGAGAAACCCTGCTGCTTTACACCAAAGGCCTATCTCAGTGATAGCGAAACTTTTCAGCACTGAGTGCCAAAAGGCAGCGCATGCATGCTCATTAAGACCGCAACCCAGAGAGGAGCTCCCAGGGGGCATGCGCCACCGGAAAAGGGACTTCCGGTTTCCAGAAGCTAGTCTTCCCAGTTACTGGTGCGGATGCGCAGTGATGGGTCAGTTGGCCAGCATGCCTGCACACAAAAGATCAGCTGGCGCGTGTATACTCCTACCAGATAATGGAAGAACCAGTTTTCGGCACTGCCACACACAAAGGGCAGCTGATCATCTTGCGCGTGCATGTGTGTGCCAGAAACCTGGAAGAGGAACAGGCAACACTGCGCGTGCCAGGCGACATGGCTCTGTGTGCCACTTCGGACATGCATGCCATAGATTCTCCATCACAGTCCTATCTCTTTCAACATGCTAGTCCCATTCCCCCAGTGGCCATCCAACTATACTGCAGAAAGGCAAGTAAAGAATCAACTAGCTATGTTGGTGTGATACACTATGTTAAAAAAAAAAAGTTTGTGTATCTCATAATTTCTGTCACATTCCAGGGTTCACGTTGCATACAAACAGAGATTCAGTTTGTTTGGTGAAAAACTTTTATCTCTATCTAAGAAACTACGTGATAACTAGCACTAAATGACAATATATATATGTCACAACCCCTGGTATGCCCCAATTATGGGAGGAAGCTAACTGCTTTCCATTCTCTGTCCATCGGCTCGTCACAAGAGACCATCCAGACAGTAATCCCAGTAAGGGTATGGCTAGCTGATGAGAGCTAAATAGCTTGAAATAGATCTATACTGTCTCCTTTATTTATTTTATCAGCACAAATACTACATACATACATACTACATACATACATACATGTATGTATGTATTTATGTAGTGTATGTATGTATGTAGTATTGTGCTGATAAACACACAAATGTTTTAGTTTAGTTCAGGGCGGTGAACAACTCAAAGGGGAAAGGGAACATAAACAACAGTACACATAATTAAAATACACGAAAATCACACAGCCATACCAGTCCAAGAGGGGAGGGGAACTCATCAACCCCAGGCCTGCTGCACAGCCAGGTTTTGACGGCTTCCGGAAGGCCTGGAGAGAGGTGAGGGTCCGGATCTCCACGGGGCGTTCATTCCAAAGGGCCGGAGCTACTACAGAGAAGGCCCTCCCCCGGGTAGTACCCAGATGGCATTGGCTGGTGGACGGAACCTGGAGGAGGCCGACCCTGTGTGATCTGACGGGTCTTTGGGAGGTAATTGGCAGCAGGCGGTCTCTCAAGTACCCAGGTCCAATACCATGAAGGGCTTTATAAGTTACAACTAGCACTTTGAAGCGTATCCGGAGACCGATCGGTAGCCAGTGCAGCTCGCGGAGGATAGGTGTAATGTGGGTGTACCGAGGTGCACCCACAATCGCTCGCGCCTATGTAACAAAGGCAGCAGTAAAAATATTGGGTTTCTGTCTGGATGGTCTCTTATGATGAGCCGATGGACAGAGAATGGAAGCAGTGAACTTCCTCCCATATTTGGCATACCAGGGGTGTGACTTCTATATATTATGTGTGTGTGTGGTGTGTGTGTGTGTGTGTGTGTGTGTGTGTGTGTGTGTGTGTGTATGTATGTATGAATGTATGTATCTATCTATCTATCTATCTATCTATCATCTATCTATCTATGTATCTATGTATGTATGTAATATGTATATGTATATGTATATGTAATGTATATGTATTGTATATGTATATACCATTACCCCACCCCACTCCACCCACAACTCCACCCAGATGACACCCACCCACCCATCACCAATCACCATGACCCCACATCCTCAGCCACACCCCATTCAGTGTCATCATAGCCTCTTTCCTGGTTAGCCGCATCCGAGCAAAAGAGTTACATCAGAGTAGGCAGTTGCACCCGAGTAGAAGAGCCACATGCAGCTACAGGCTCAATCGACATCAGAGAGGCAACATCAACGTGGCAGCGTTAGTGGCGTGTAAACATGGCCGAGCGGGGAGGGTGATTGACAGGTTCCCCCTGGATGGCAGCCTGAGGGCTGACAATTTTGTTTACTTCCATTGAGTAGAGTAGTTCTCATCTTATGATGACAGTTGACTCCCAAATTTCCATTGTTAAGCAAGACAGGTTGTTTTCCCACAGTTTGTTAAGTGAACCTGGGTTCCCCATTGTCTTCGCTTGTCAGAAGTGATCATAATGAATATATCTAATATAATTATTATATCTGATACTAAATGGATGCTTGCAGTTGCCAAGCATCTAATTTGATCACATGACCATGGGAATGCTGCCGTAGTCAGACTTGTGAAGAAACGCTCATGTCACTTTTTCAGTGTTGTTGTAACTTTTAATGGTCACTAATGAATGGTTGTAAGTGGAGAACTACCTGTATGGCTTTTTAATCAGATATTGCACATCAGCTGGACTTAGATTTTGGGGTTTATGGGCAACTGGAATTTTTAACCAAGGCTTAAATAAAAAACAGCTACCCTGTTTTCCCCAAAATAAGACCTCCCTGGATAATAAGCCCAATTGGGCTTTTAAGCACATGCATTTAAATAAGCCCTTCCCACCCAAAAAGCCCTCCCTGAAAATATTGCAACACAGCAGCAACCATGAGGTGACCACGCTCGCCTCCTCCTAGCACCTCAAAAATAATAAGATCTCCCCAAAATAAGACCAAGCGCTTATTTCGGCGGTCAAAAGAAAATAAGACCCTATCTTATTTTCAGGGAAACACGGTAATGATTTTATGAACACTAACCGAGTTCTCTACTATCTTCTAAACATGTTGATGTTTCATAAAGCATTGTGCCGCAAATCTAACGGTCATGTTTATTTTGTTCTGCCAGCAGCTGGATTACAACTTCCCTGTATGGCATTCTGGTGATAAATGATTTAACAGGAAGCAATATTTTAGAAACTGAGAAAATGAAGACCTAGGGAACACATTTTTACTTATAATAGTATTAATGTTTAGATGGTATCCCATTCCCCCAAAGAATTTTAATTAGGAGGAAATCTACAACATCAGAGGAGGATCTTAGACCTAAACTCTGTTACTTGTCATTCACTACCAATAAAATATATATTTGGTTCAAATTAGCTAGAATATTAAGTGCTGAGGACACCGTAAATATATGACATTAAAATCTTCTACTAGTCATCACTTGCTTTAAGTCCATAATTTTAAGATTGTGATGCTGTTGTTAGTTGTGAAGTTGTGTCCAACCCATCGCAACCACATGGACAACGTTCCTCCAGGCCTTCCAGTCCTCGATCATCCTCTGGAGTCCATTTAAGCTCACACCTTCCATCCAGCCAACTCATTCTCTGTCGTCCCCTTCATCTTTTGCCCTCATTTTTCCCAGCACCAGACTCTTCTCCAGTGAGTCCTTCCTTCTCATTAGGAGGCCAAAATATTTGAGTTTCATCTTCAGGATCTGGCCTTCTAAAGAGCAGTCAGGGTTGATCTCCTCTAGGACTGACCTGTTGGATCACAATGCAGTCCAAGGGACTTCCAGGAATCTCTCCAGCACCCGAGTTCAAAGCCTCCATTCTTTGGCACTCACCCTTTCTTATGGTCCAACCTTCACAGCCATCCATTGTAACTGGGAAAACCATAGACTTGACTATACACACTTTTGTTGGCAGGGTGATGTTAACTTAAAAAAAATAAGTAACTTAGGCCTGATTGTCTATGGAGATTCTCAGTCATCCATGTCATAATTGTCCCCAAAGTGCTTTTTTCAAGAGGTAACTGGACTTTTTTGTTTTTTCTTTGAAGATATTTCACTTCTCACACCAAGAAGCTTCTTCAGTTCTTCAGCTCTAACTTAAGCCTGATTATCTGAGATTCAGTTATGATTTGGTTAAGCTCTGAGAGTTTTTTTGAGAGAAAGCTTTCTGAACTTAAGTAGTGTTTCCACAGATGTTGTAATGCATCTATAATGCATATGGAATATCTGTCATGTAATAATAAGGACATAATTCAGAAAGGTGATTGCATGCTTCATATGTAGAGGATCTTGTCAGGCACAAAAAAATCAGCAGCACATGTTAAGTTCCAGTTAAGCTAATTTATTACTCAACTAACTCTCAGCACTAAATGGGCACTAGAAAACAGTTAAGGGAATTCAAGAGATATTGGACTTAGAATACTTGTGGGAAAGTAATGACTCCAAGCTAATTCCTCTCTTGACTCTGCCCCCAGGCTCTTCCTATCTTTCTCCTATAGTTCTAGGTATATCTGATGAAAAAATAACAAACATGAAGCTGGAGTCTACTCCAACCAGCTATGAGTTATATGAGCCAACAGTGTGCAGCGGCAGCCAAAAAGCCAATGCAATGCTAAGTTGCATAACAGTTTGCTTTCATTATATACATTGTGGTGGCTTGCCCTGTCCATGTCAGTGGGAATGGACTTGGTAGTTCCTTGACTGAGGTGTTGAGCTAACAATAAACAACATATATAAAATGAGGCAAACCCTATTCAGACCCTACAGAGCCAAGGTGGCGCAGTGGTTAGGGTGCAGTACTGCAGGCCACTTCAGCTGACTGTTATGTGCAGTTCAATGGTTCTAATCTCACCGGCTCAAGGTTGATTCAGCCTTCCATCCTTCCGAGGGTGGGTGAAATGAGGAACCACTGTGGGGGGCGATATGCTGACTCTGTAACTGCTTAGAGAGGGCTGAAAGCCCTATGAAGCGGTATATAAGTCTAACTGCTATTGCTATTGCTACTCTCTTATGAGCACTGATGATATTATTTGTTTGTTTATTTATTTATTATTTAATTTGACACCCATCTCAAGAAAGATCAGTTGCCTTTTAAAAAGCAACATTGGGACACCCAAGAATCTAGTGGCTGAATTTAAGCAATATGATAACATTGGTTGATGGGTTACTTGTGTGCATGTATGTATGGGTTCGTTATATTCTACAAACAGACGTTGAGTTAATTCGGAGACCGTTTAGTATGATATGTGGGGATTTCTATACATTGGGTTTCCTTATGTGGATAATCTTAATGGGTTTGCAAAATGTTGTTGTTTTTAATGATCCATTAAAATCTAACAGTGCAGAGACTGTACCTCTTTCAATTCAAATATATTTTATTTTATTTTTTATTTTGTCAAGCAGGGTTCCTCCAGAAACCGCGTTCGACTAAACCGTGCCCGACGAAACCGCGTAGCTGACGTCATCAACAGGGCGACAATAGCACAGAGACAGAAGCACGCTAAACCTAAAATTAACTCTAAACCTAACCCCCCCTAAACCTAATCCTAAACCTAATCCTAAACCTAACCCTAAACCTAACCCTTAACCTAACCCTAAACCTAACCCTAACCTAACCCTTAACCTAACCCTAAACCTAATCCTAACCCTTAGCCTAACCCTAACCCTAACCCTTAACCTAACCCTAAAGCTAACCCTAAAGCTAACCCTAAAGCTAACCCTTACCTTAAGTTGAATCGGCTTGCTTTCAAAGCGCTATTTAAAGCGCCCTTCTTTCTCCGAGCTGGCTGTTGTCGCCCTGTTGATGACGTCAGCGACGCGGTTTAATCGGGCGCGGCTTAACAACAATAGCATCAAAAAACAACAATCAAGAAGCTTTTATGAGTTCCTGAACTGTGCAGAGTCAGCACAACTTGAAGGAAGGATCCTTCCTGACCTATCGACATGGAAATGTATGCAATATTTAGAGCTACAAATGAGTTAGTGCTCCAGGCAAAAGCCGACTGAACGGTAGTTAGTATCACCCACAGTTAGTCCTGTGGGAGATGTTGAAGTGCCAAAAATGCCTTGACCTGCTGGTTCCTTGCTTGCCAATAGAAAAGAAATGATTTTGTGCACCTGATTTGTGGTTCATAAACTTCTCCAGTTTTGCTGAGATGGTACAATTTTGTTTCTCCTTTGCCATTACGGTCCCACTGGGGTAAATTATATAAGTGGCCATAGAAATCTTCAATATGTGTGTATGTAGGTATAATGAAGCAATGTCTCTGAGTCCTAATTGTTTAACTTTGCCTTGTTTCAGTAATATTAAGAATTTATTTAAAAAATACCAAAGGAGAAAAATGGTGCACGGCTCCTCCATCTTTGATAGGAAATTCCATCTACAATCAATTGTCCTCCTGACTTTTCACTTGTCATTAATCAAAATAGCAATAGCAGTAGCACTTAGACTTATATACTGCTTTACAGCCCTCTCTGAGCACTTTTATAGAGTCAGCATATGGCCCCCAACAATCTGGGTCCTCATTTTACCCACCTCGGAAGGATGGAAGACTGAGTCAACCTGGAGCCTTGTGAGATTCGATCTGCAACCAGCCAACAGAGCCAACAATTGACATGGACAGAAGTTGTCATCCCAAATGTCAAGAAGACCTCCAAGCTACCTGCACCTGCCTTTCTATGTAAGATCTGCAATTTAGATTCTTTTGTGATGTAGAGTTGAGACAAATGTTACTTATGCCTTTGGGAAAATGCTAATTATTTTAATCGAAATATTTTTTTTCTAATTCCTCTCCAAAGAGAACATTTTAGTGAAAGTCTCCTGGCTGGGTTTCTCACAATGATCGTAAGATATGAGACAGTCAAGAAATATTTACGAATCCATTCTCTTTGCTTGCTTTCAGCCTCTCCAGCTTCTCCCGTTAAATCTTAAAGAAACAATCTGGAAGAACTCCACCTTGGGGGCTTTTTCAGGTGAGGAAGCAGAATGATGGAAAGATATGGAACAGAAAAACAAGCATCTAAGAACACCTCTTCTGTTCCTCAGAAACAATAAAATCCACTCAAAAATGAGATAAATCAAAGTAACCTGAGAATGTTCAGAAAAAAGGCTCTTATTCAAAAAATCCTCCTGAACAATTGGAAAGTGGTTGTCAGTGGCATATTAACTTAAAGCCTTGCTTTCCCTGAATCTAAACTACAGAATCTACACAAAAAGACTGATGTTTGTTGTCTCAGTCGGAATGGGGATGAAAATGGCCCTGTTTAGGTTCAATGGGTCCTGTCACCTTCATGACATCACAATGGCAGGGGAGATATTATAGTATGTGTACATTATGCTCATAAGGGACACAGTGGCTCAGTGGCTAAGACACTGAGCTTGTCAATCAGAGAGGTCAGCAGTTCAGCGGTTTGAATCCTTAGTGCCGCATAACAGAGTGAGCTCCCATTACTTGTCTCAGCTTCTGCCACCCTAGCTGTTCGACAAGCATATGTAAAAATGCAAGAAGAAAAATAGGAACCACCTTTGGGTGGGAAAGTAACAGCGCTCCGTGCACCTTCAGTGTTTAGTCATGCCGGCCACATGACCACGGAGATATCTACAGACAACGGTGGCTCTTCGGCTTTGAAACGAAAATGAGCACCGCCCCCTAGAGTCGGGAACAACTAGCACGCATGTACCAGGGGAACCTTTACATTTTTCATTGTGCTCAAATAATTTCCAAGCAAAGATAGGAATAATCTCTGAATTGTTTTTTTTTCTAGATTATTCATTTGCCTTATAAAAGAAATCACTTGATGGGAGTAAACTTTACTCGGTCTTCAAAGGTCTAAGAAAACACTGCTCTAAGCATTTTAGGGCTTTTAAGGGCATTATCAACAACATATGTTTCACTAGTGTATAATTAACAGCAGGTACTGATCATATGCGCAGTTAGCAGATTGCCTGTCTTGTTTACACTGATTACAATCTGTGCAACATACACTTCCAGAACTGTTGCATCCTTGACCTTTAGAAAGTACCAGAAACCACAGTGAGGAAACTGCCCATCGCTGAGGAAGAAATAGGAAAAATACATATGTAAATACATACATACCGTGTTTCCAAAAAGTAAGACAGGGCCTTATTTTCTTTTGACCCCCGAAATAAGCACCTGGCCTTATTTTGGGGGAGGTCTTATTATTTTTGAGGTGCAGGAGACAGCAAGCATGGTCACCTCATGGCTACTGCTGTGTTGCAATATTTTTGGGGAGGGCTTATTTTCAGGGGAGGGCTTCTTTTAGTGCATGTGCTCAAAAGCCCAATTGGGCTTATTATCCAGGGAGGTCTTATTTTGGGGGAAACAGGGTATATACATGATGTTTGTCCATCATGTTCGAAAAGAATCTTGGCATCTAACAGGTTGTGGGCTGTCCACAATGTGTCCACAGGTGGCTGGTATGAGCATGAAATGTCCTGCCACACGTTGGGCAGACATGTGTGGGCACATTGTTGCAGCGTTTGCAGCTCTGGCTTTGTGGAGTGCTTGCTTCTCTTGTGCTATGGTTGTTCTTCTGTCCTCAGACATCTGGCAGCCTTGGTGGATCGGCATGGGCCATGTCGATCAATCTTGTGCCAGGGTTTCCCAGGAGGTGGTGTCAATTTCCAGGGCCTTGAAGGAGGCTTTCAACGTGTCTTTGTATCCCTTCCTTTGTCCCCCCCCCCGTGCAATCGCTTTCCTTGATACAGTTCACCATGCGGTTGTCTGGTATCCTTGCAACATGGCCTGCTCAGCGTTTCTCGGCTCTCATCAGCTGTAAAAGTACTGTAAAGTGTTATATAATCTAAGTGCTATACATACATATATACATACATACCAGTGGTGGGTTTCAATTTTTTTTTGAACCTACTCTGTGGGTGTGGCCTCCTTTGTAGGAGTGGCTTGCCGGCCATGTGTTTTCTTTCTCTCTCCCTCCCTCTCTCTCTCTCTTTCCTTCCTTTTGTCTCTGTCCCTTTCTCCTTTTTTTCTATCATCTCTCTCTCACTTGTTCATTCTTTTTTCTTTTTTTTATTTCTTTCTTCCTTTCTTTCTCTTTCTCTTTCTCTTTCTCTCTCTGTGTGAGTCTGCTGTCTCTGTATGTGTGTGTGTCAGTGGTGGGTTTCAAAAAGTTTTGGAATCTCTTCTGTAGGTGTAGCCTGCTTTCCGGGTCACTGGTGGAACTCTTCTAACCGGTTCGGTAGATTTGACGAACCGGTCCTACCGAACTGGTGCGAACTGGAGGAACCCACCTCTGATACATACATACATACATACATACATACATACATACATACATACTGCTAACCAGCTGTATAATGTACAAAAAGTGAATGTGTATTCTCTGGAACTCTTTGTCAAGAAAAATAGGGAAAAATGCAACAAATGTGGGGAAAACAAGAACTTATTTATTTATGTTTTGTCTGTTTTCAAAGCCCAGGTTAGATATAATTCATAATCAATATAATTCATAATTCATATAGTTCTTAATCAGCAAAAATAATATTTTGAAAAGAGGTCTCTATTTTGCCTGATATCTTAGGTATGGAAGCTTCTGATCCTTATTTATTACTTTGAGAGATAGCCAGGAGTATCTGTTTAAAATTCATACATACATACATATATTCTTGCTGATAGAGAGAATTTAATATTTGTCTGATCAATGCTTTCCAAGCTAATGCATTTAATTTAATTTAATTTAATGTTCTACGGGCTTTAGTGGTCCTCAATTGAAGAAAAAAATAAAACTCAACATGTCTAAGAATATTGGGAGACAGTAGCTTAAAT